>NC_083343.1:15369471-15611428 GCF_019175385.1 Lycium barbarum
AACGTTTTATAGCCTGTTTGGTCAAGCTTCTAGAATCAACTTATTTTAAAAAATACTTTTTTTTAAAGTACTTTTCAAAAAAGCACTTTTAGCGAAAAACAGTTTGTGTTTGGTCAATTAATTAAAAAAACACTTTTGAGCTGTCATTAGTGATTGACCAAGCTTTTAAAAAGTGTTTTTATGTGTATTTTTCTCAAAAATACTTTTCAAAAAAGTGCTTTTAGGTAAAAGCTATTTTTTTTAGCTTCTAAAAAACTGTTTTTGCTACTCCCCAAAGCCACTTATTTTCTCCCAAAAGCTTGACCAAACACCTCACTTTTTTTCAAATAAGTACTTATTGAAAAAATATGTACTTTTGAGGGAAAAATAAGCTTGGCCAAACAGGCTATTAGTCTTAACTACTTTCTTGTATGAAAATATATTTGGAAAACTGAATCTTGTTCCATTTTTTTAACTTTAAATCAAGAGTCATTTTGTTGAAGTACTGTTATTTCGGTCAACCTAAAGAGCACGAATTATTTCCTTCTTTCAAGTTAACTTAATTACCTACTTAGCCTTTTTATCTAACTCTAAGTCCGGTCGGTTAACCATTTTTAATGGATCTTACAGGGTAATTAATACATTCCCTTTAGATTAATTGAACCCTTACCTAGAATCTTAAGTTAGTAGACCTTAAAATGGAGTTAACTTTAGAAAATAACTTTAATAAACTTTAGGTGTCCTAATTCACCATAAATAATTAGGTGACGACTCCCTAATTTTAATTAACCCCGGAATTACCGAAATATTGTAAATCATTTTGACTCCGATTAAAATGGGGTATAACACCGATGGTGAACATGAGGCCGGGGTTGGTCATGAAGAAGAGGAAGAAAGAAGTGAATGTGAGGGTGATTCCGATGAAGAGGTTGAGATAAGGTATGAAGAAGCCTTGAACCATGCTATTGTGGCTAGAAGAGCCATGGGGGCTCTAGTTAGAGAAGAGAGTGACCAAAGGGAGAACTTGTTTCATGCACGGTGCAAAATTGTGGATAAGGTGTTCTATTAATCATTGATGGTGGGTTGCACGAATGCCATTAGTCAATTTTTAGTTGAAAGTATGAAATTCTCCACCCGCAAGCACACTAATACCTATAAACTCCAATGGTTTAATGAATGTGGTGAAATGAGGGTCAACAAGCAAGCCATTATCAAATTTAGCATTGGCAAGTACTGATGTGGCGTGATTTTACGCCACAATCGATGCTTTTTAACTATAAGTTTTACTTGTTTTTAAGCAAGTCTATGTCATTTTACGTAGTTTTTGTCATGTTTCAGGTAATACGAGGTCCCTAGAGCCTAAGTGTGGAAAACAAGCAAAAAAAAAGTTGCAAAACTGGAATTTACTGGAGGTTCTGGAAAATATCGTGGAAAATTACTCTGCGCGATCGCGCAGAGTACCCACGCGATCGCGCCCACGCGGGAAATGTACTCCATGCGATCGCGCTGGAATTTAACGCGATCGCGCCTACGCGCGTTGTTAATTCCACGCGATCGCACAGTATCGACACGCGATCGCGATGAAGGGAGCAGTGGAAGCTGACGTCATCCACGCGATCGCGCAGACACATGGCGCGATCGCGATGAAGGATTTTCGGCAATTTCGACCAGAACTCGGATTTTGACGATTTCTTCCATTCCAGTACATATAAATAGAAAATTAGGGCAAAATATCAGATTATCTTTGGCAGCTCCCACAAGTTGGAGGCTAGGGTTCCTACAAAAATGTTCTCTCTTCTTTTTAATCCTTGTTGATGGAAATCTCTTGGTGACAATTAAGATTGATACTCTTGTTGTGCTTATTTATTCATTTGCATTGTTCTTAATCAAGTAAGTTTTTGCTATTTTAATTATTCTTGTTCTTGAATGTTTTCATTGGATTAGCTAACCTTTGAACTCGCCCATTTACTTTGTTTGAAACTCGGAAGAGGAAGAACGGAGTTGGGATAGAATAATTAACATGAATTTGGGGCGTTAACCCTCATCTAATGGAAGTTGACCTAGGAATAGGCAATACCACTTGTAGCCATATTCGGGTGTTCTTAATGCTCCTAATTGCTTGAGGGATCTTCAATTGGGTAGTCTAGTTAATCTTCGGAAGAAGTTAATTTAGAGTCATTATCCGAGGCTAAATAACATAAACTTGCTATTATTTACAATTCGTGAAATAGATTGGATCGTTACTTGAGAAGTAGTTTCCCTTCTTCCATTCTTGTTGCCATTGATCAATTTACTTGCTTTGTAGATTAGAATTTATATTTCCATATTTTATAAAAACCTTATCAAAAACAACCATTGATGCGTTCGGGCATAGCTATTGTTAGTGATAATTCCTAATCTGCTTAAATCACCTACATATTGTTCTCTGTGGGATTCGACCCCGACTCATAGTTGGGTAAATTATATTTGCATACGACCGTGCCCATTCTAATTAATAGGGTGGATTTGGACGTTATCAAGTACCAAGATGTGACCTCGTATTGCTTGGAAGACCTTGGCAATTTGATGTTGATGCCCAACATAGTGGGAGAACTAACAAATACTCATTTGTGGTCAAGGGAAGAAGTACATTCTTAACCCACTAACCCCTTACCAAGTGAGTGAGGATTATAGAGTGATGAGGGAGTTTCGGGAGAAGTATCAAAGGGAAGAAAAGGAGAAGAGTGAGAGGGAGACTTTGTTGGTCATAAGTGGAGAGGAAACATCTCAAGATGGTTCCAAGAAATGTTTGTTGGCCAAAACAAGTAATTGCTTAAAAGGGGTTGATGAGGGACACTTCATGGTGTGTCTTGTCAACAAGGACCTTCTCTTAAATGCTAACCAAGCTACTAGCACTTTGCCTAGTAGTATATCTTCTCTTTTGCAGGAATATGAAACATTGTTCCCGGAAGAAATGCCCGATGGCTTACCTCCTTTGAGAAGTATTGAGCACCAAATCGACTTTGTACCGGGTTCCCAAATTCCCAACAAACCGGCTTATAGGAGCAATCCGGGAGAAACAAAAGAGTTGCAAAGGCAAATGGATGAGCTTCTTAAAAAGGGGCTAGTGAAGGAGAGTCTTAGCCCGTGTGCCGTTCCGGTGATTCTTGTTCCAAAGAAAGATGGCACTTGGAGGATGTGCATTGATTGTAGAGCCGTCAACAAAATCACGGTAAAGTATCGCCATCCCATTCCGAGGCTTGATGATATGTTGGATGAGCTTTGTGGCTCAAGTGTGTTTTCGAATATTGACCTTAGAAGTGGCTATCACCAAATTCGAATGAGCCTCGGTGATGAGTGGAAAACGGCCTTCAAAACCAATTGTGGACTCTATGAGTGGCTTGTCATGCCATTCGGACTAACCAATGCACCTAGCACATTTATGAGGTTGATGAACCATGTCTTGAAACACTTTATCAACAAGTTTGTGGTTGTTTATTTTGATGATATCCTTCTGTATAGCAAATCAATTGAGGAGCATGTAGGCCATTCGAGGCAAGTATTTGGTGTCTTGTTGCGTGAGAGGTTGTTTGCTAATATCAAGAAATGTGCCTTTTGTGTTGATAAAGTGGTGTTCTTGGGTTTTGTGGTGAGCGCAAATGGTGTGGAGGTTGACGAAGAAAAAGTGGAGTCTATTAGAACTTGGCCAACTCCTAAAATGCAACCGATGTGAGGTGTTTCCATGGGTTGGCAAGTTTCTATAGAAGGTTTGTAAAGGGGTTTAGTACAATTGCCTCTCCCTTAACCGAATTGATCAAGAAAGATGTTCCTTTTGTTTGGGGAGATGAGCAAGAGAAGGCGTTTCAAGAATTGAAATCCATGTTGAGTTCGTCACCATTGTTGCAATTACCCAATTTTGAGAAAACTTTTGAAGTTGAGTGTGATGCTTCCAGGGTTGGCATAGGTGGAGTATTGATGCAAGAAGGCAAGCCATTGGCTTACTTTAGTGAAAAGCTAAAAGGGGCGTCATTGAACTACTCTACTTATGACAAGGAGTTTCATGTACTTGTGAGGGTCTTGACCCATTGGCAACATTATTTGTGGCATAAGGAGTTTGTGATACGATCGGATCACGAATCCTTGAAACATTTGAACAGCCAATCCAAGCTCAACAAGAGACATGCGAAATGGGTAGAATTGATTGAAGCTTTCCCTTATGTGATCCATTACAAAAAGGGAAAGGACAATGTGGTGGCGGATGCATTATCTAGAAGGTATGTCTTGCTAAACACTATGACTTCTAGAATGATGGGATTTGAAAGCCTTAAGGGATTTTATTCTTAAGATCCCGACTTTAAGGCGCTTTGTGAGGAGTTGACCCAAGGGAGGAGGGTTGATAGGTTCCAACTTATTGATGGGTTCCTCTTCAAGGATGGTAGAGTTTATGTTCCAATGAGCTTATGGAGAGAGTTGTTCGTCAAGGAAGCACATAGTGGTGGAATGATGGGCCATTTTGGAGTGGCCAAGACACTTGACATTTTGGGTGAGCAATTCTATTGGCCCAAGATGCAACATGATGTTGAAAAGCTATGTGGACAACGTTTGGAATGCAAGCAAGCCAAGTCCAAGACTCGGCCCCAAGGTATGTATACTCCCCTTCCTACTCCTATTGGTCCTTGGATAGAAATTTCTATGGATTTCGTGTTGGGTCTTCCAAGAACCAAAAGGGGTCATGATAGCATTTTTGTTGTGGTAGATAGGTTCTCAAAAATGTCTCATTTTATACCATGCCATAAATGTGATGATGCATCTCATGTAGCATCCTTGTTTGTGAATCGTGTTATTAAGTTACATGGAATTCCCCGCACTATTATTAGTGATAGAGATTCCAAGTTTCTTAGTTACTTTTGGAAGAGTCTTTGGGGTAAACTTGGCACCAAGCTCATGTTCTCTACTTCTTGGCACCCTCAAACGGATGGTCAAACCGCAGTAGTGAATAGGACTCTAGGGAGTATGCTTAGAAGTATGATTAGAGGAAAGCCTACTTCTTGGAAGGACAGTTTACCTTTGATTGAGTTTGCTTACAATCGGTCCCTCCATTCCTCTATTGGCATGACTCCATTTGAAGTATGTTATGGCTTTAATCCTTTGATTCGTTTAACCTTAACCCCTTTGGCTAGTGATGTTGTTGTGAGTTTAGATGCAAAGAAAAGGGCGGCCGAAATGATGAAAATCCATGCCAAGGTAAAGGAGAGCATTGACAAGGTCAACACCAAGGTAGCCAAGAGACAAAATCATAGGAGAAGAAAGGTGGACTTCCAACCCGATAATTGGGTTTGGGTTCACTTCCGAAAAGAAAGGTTCCCGCAAATGCGAAAAGGAAAATTGAGTCCAAGGGGAGATGGATCATTCAACGTGCTTGAAAAGATCAATGACAATGCCTACAAGATCGACTTTCCAAGTGAGTATAATGTTCATAATGTTTTCAATGTGAGTGATCTTTCCTCTTGTGTTGTAGGTATGCCCTTAGATTCGAGGACGAATCTTCTCGAAGAAGGGGAGGATGATATGAACCCAACAAGCTGTTACACCTTGGAAAATCTTCCGTTGGTACACAAGTGAAGTTACAAAAAGATGAAGAAATTTGAGATATAAATAGAAAGTATTCAAATTACAACATGATGAAATTACTTACCTCGAATATTTTTAATCTCTTTCCTTTGGATTTTCTTCTATCTTCACTTGAGGTAGTGAGAACATTAGAAGAAGCACTTGTAACATCTTGCTTGTTTGCATAATGACCATAGAGCTTGTATAATTTACTTTTCACGTTTCCTATCTTTTCTTGGTCAGAAGTAGGATCCAACTTGGAGTAACAAAAGTTTAAAAATTGCAACTTCATGCGAGGATCAAGGATTGCTCCAAATGCAAGTACTACACTATACAAATTCCAATATTTTTCAATTTTTCACACATTTTTATACCCATTTCCTTAATAAAATTATCCTCATTATTCAAATTCTCTTTGAGCAAGCATTCAATTCTCCAAACCTGCATAAAATACAAGTTAGAGGTTGGGTAGCTTGAACCACAGATCAAGTTAGTTGTCTCATAAAAGAGCTCAAAAAATTGACATATTTTCTCCGCCTTTCTCCATTGATCAAACGTAGGACAATAAGCATAATTTTTGTCAACCAAATGTAGACTAGCAAATGCCTTTTCATACTGGAGTGCTCTCTCAAGCATCAAATATGTCGAGTTTCATCTAGTTGATACGTCCAGACGTAAACCAAGAGTTGTTTCAATGCCAACTTCCTTTACACGTTGCTCAAACTTCAGTATTCTCCCATTAGATCCTTTAACATATTTAACACTTTCCCTAATTGCAAATAACGAATCACTAGTTGCTTTTAAACCCTCTTGAACAATCAAATTCAAAATATGAGCAGAACAACGCACATGAAAGAACTCACCATCACATAACAAACTCTTTTGCAATCTAAGATGTCCTTTTAAAATATTTTGCAAGCTGTCATTGGCAGTGGCATTATCCAAAGTGATCGAAAATACCTTCTTTTCTATGGCCCACTCTTTCAAACAGTCATATATAGTAGCAGCCAATTCAACTCCAGTGTGAGGTGGATATATACGACAAAAGTTTAAAATTATACAAACCAACCTCCAATTTTCATCAACGAATTGAGCAGTTAAACAAATATATCCTTCAGAATTAGATAATGTCCAACAATCAGAAATCAAGCTTACCCTATTAGAAATTTTAGCTAAGCTTCATTTCAATTTCTCCTTCTCTCTAATATACGCTTTCTTGACATCTGCAACACAAGTATTCCTAGAAGGCATCACAACATCTGGACTTATATAATTCACCTAAGACTTAATTCCATCATACTCAACAAAATAATACGGTAAATTATGCTTAATGATAGCTTCAGCAAGCATTTCACGCTGGGTCCATTGATCTATTTTTCTAGATTGCATTTTACCTTCTTGATTAGTGAACATTTGACCCAAGTCATGAACTTTAAGCATTGTACACCAATAGTTCTGATGATGAACATCATTAATTGGAATATTAGGGGTGTTAAGTCCAATGGAGCAAGTGAAAGACTAGATAGACTAGTCAGAATGCATAATGTTAGCCTAGTTATCCTTCAGGAACCTTTTCTACCTGCGGATCAACTGGAGGACTACAAAAACATCATCGGATTTGATTATGCTGCTTCTAACAAAAATAGCAAAATCTGGTTCCTTTGGAAAAACAATTTGGAGTGTACTATCATCAACAATAGTAAACAAGAAATTACTCTGAAAATCAGTCACAATGGACAAACCTGCTGGATTACAGGAGTCTATGCCAAATCTACCATTGTGAGAAGAAGGAAGCTTTGGAACAGGATCAGGAGAATCAAGAATTATGTTAATGGACCTTGGGCCATCATGGGGGATTTCAATTCAATCTTAGGAGCTGCTGAAAAGAAAGGAGGTGTGCCATACAACCTTAATAAGAGCACTGATTTTAGAACTTGTATGGATGACACTGGTATGACTGACTTAGGCTTCACTGGCTATCCATTCACTTGGTGCAATGGTAGAGGCAGAAGTAAAGAATCAGCAAAAGGCTTGACAGAATTATGGCAAATGAAGAATGGACAGACATGTTTTAATCCAATAGAGTAGATCATAGAGCCAAAACAGGCTCAAACCACAGTCTAATACTGTTCAGAATTGGCGAGAACAACCAGGATTACATCAAATATTTCAGATTCTTAAACTTCTGGACCTCTCAAAGAGACTATGAAGAGACTGTACAAGAAGCTTGGAACATTGAAGTTCATGGCAATCAGCTTTGGACTTTACAACAAAAATTGAAGAATTTGGCTAGAGTGCTGAGCAAGTGGTCTCGGGAAAAAATTGGAGATGTATTTGCTACGGTTAAACTACTAGAAACTGACATATGTAGACTGGAGGAAGATTATGGAGCAGATGACTCTGGTACAAATAGGCAAGCCCTTTATAAGGCCCAGGCTGAGTATATTAAATGGTTCAAAATGCAAGACTCTATTCTTAAACAAAAGGCTAGAATAAAATGGTCTGAGGAAGGGGATTCTAACACCAAGTACTTCTACAGTGTTGTAAAGGAAAATAGGAGAAAGGCACACATTCACAGAATTAGAAACTCTCATGGTCACTGGATTGAGGGCAATGAAGCTATTTCTAACGCTGTTGTGGAGCACTTCAGTAGCCTTTTCACCCATTCTCCTAGTGATAATGATTTATCCAAATTGAACTGGATTGACACTTCTATCACTGAGGAAGAAAACAACTTTATGTGCTCTATCCCTGAAGATGAAGAAATCAAAGGTGCTGTTTTTTCCATTGACCCAAACAGCGCTGCTAGCCTTGATGGGTATAATGGACACTTTTATCACGCTACTTGGAATATTATTCAACTTGAAGTTTGCAACTTTGTCAAAGCATTTTTCACTGGCACCTTCCTTACCAAATATTATACCCACACCAACCTTGTTCTCATCCCTAAAGTACCATCACCTACTACCATGGATCAACTAAGACCCATTAGCCTTTGCAATGTCTCCAATAAAATTATCTCAAAAATTTTGTCCACCAGGATTGCCACCCTTTTGCCCAAACTCATTTCAGATAACCAATCAGGCTTTGTTAAAGGGAGACTCATCACTGAAAACATCTTGCTCACTCAAGAGATAGTCCATGGTATGAAACAAGCCAACCAGGGGGGAAACATCATCATCAAACTGGATATGTCTAAAGCTTATGACAAACTTTCCTGGTCTTTCCTTACTGCTGTACTCAGGAAAATGAAATTTTCTGAGCAATTTATTGATCTTATTGCTAGACTTATTTCAGATAACTGGTATTCTATCCTCATTAATGGAACCAGATATGGTTTCTTTAAATCATCTAGAGGAATAAAGCAAGGCGACCCCATCTCTCCCTCTTTGTTCATTCTAGCTGCCGAAGCTTTGTCAAGAGCCCTGAACAGTCTACACTCCAATGACAAGTTTATAGGCTTCTCTATGAGCAACAATGGCCCTAAAATAAACCACTTGAGCTACGCTGATGACCTAGTCCTCTTCTCTTCCGTAAATAGGAGGTCCATTAAGCTAATTATGAAGATTCTCAAGGATTATCAGCACGCTTCAGGACAAGAAATCAATCAGGACAAGAGTTTCTTCATTACCCACAAGTCCACAAACTACAGAAGCAACAGAAGAATCAACAGGTGGACAGGCTTCAAACAATCTGAGTTTCCTTTCACATACCTGGGCTGTCCCATCTACACTGGTAGGAAGAAAGTTTGTTATTTCTCTAATCTTGTCTCCAAGGTCCAGATTAAAACTGGAGGATGGCAAAGCAAATTCCTCTCTTTTGGTGGGAAATATCTAATCATATCCCATATCCTTCAATCGCAGACCTTTTATTTACTTGCTGCTCTAACCCCTCCCAAAGGCATTATTAGTCAAATTGAGATGTATTTCTCTAATTTTTTCTGGGGGGAGAAAGATACTAAAAAGAAACACCACTGGAGCTCCTGGAAGAACCTTAGCTTCCCTTATTCCGAAGGAGGTGTAGGATTCAAAAAGCTGAAGGATTACTGTAATACCTTTGCTGCGAAAAGGTGGTGGAGACTTAGAACAGAGGACAATTTATGGACTAAGTTCTTAAAGGCTAAATACTGGACTAGGTCCAATCTTATCTCTAAGGTGCCAGTTCCTAAAGACTCCAGCGTATGGAGAGACTTACTTGCGACTAGAATTAGAATTGAGCCTTATATCTACTGGAAAATCCATGAGGGTAGCGTTCTTTTCTGGTGGGACAACTGGATTCCATCAGGTCCCATACACTCCAACATCGTATACAACAATAAACCTGGTAACACTAAGGTAAAAGAGTTCTTCCTCAATAATGGCTGGAACATCAACAGACTCCAGCGAACTGTCAACAATCAGATCACCCAAGAAATTGCCCAAGTTCCTGTCAACACTGCACAAGGTAAAGACCAACCTATATGGACCCAAAGTCCACAAGGTAAGTTTACTTGCTCCTCTGCTTTTCAATTATTAAGACAAAAGAGACCTGAATGTCAACTACTTGAGAAGATCTGGCATAGCCATATCCATTTCAAAATCTCTTTTAACACTTGGAGAATCCTAAAAAGAAAGCTTCCTTTTAATAACACTATTAATAAGTTCGGGATTACTTCTAACTCTGACTGTATATGTTGTATACAACCGAAACCTGACACGCTAAATCATATGTTTTCTACTGGAGACTTGGCTATTCAGGTATGGAACTTCTTTTCTACTCATCTTGGTTTCCGGACCAGAGGAAGAAATTTAATGTCCATTTTAAACCAATGGTGGGCCATTCATAAAAAAAATCAAGTTCATAAGTTTTTACTATATGTTACTCCTATTATTGTTGTGTGGGAATTGTGGAAAGCCAGGTGCAACAAAAAGTATGGACAAAAGAACTTTTCAGTGTTCAGAATCAAACAGCAGATCCTCTTCCAGATCAAAACAAGTATGGGAAGGAAATTCAGTCCCATGGATAGCAGCTGGAACTGGAATACCATTTGTCACATCTCAGAATCTTATAAACCCCAACTCAGAAGCATCATGGTGCTATGGAACTGTCCAGGAGATAACGAATGGAAACTCAACACAGATGGAAGTTACATAGCCGACCAAGGCAAGGCAGGGGCAGGGGGCATCCTTAGAAAGAGCAATGGTCACATGGTAATGGCATTCGCCTCACCAGTACATTTCACCACTAACAACTACTCCGAGACCCAGGCTGCCTTACAAGGAATTCAGTGGTGCTTGGATCACAACTTCAACAATCTTATCCTTGAGCTAGACTCACTTCTTGTGGTTAACATGATTCTTGCCAAATGCAAAGTCCCTTGGAAATTCCAAAATGATATTGCCTTCATTCAACAAGCGGTTCAACTACACAACATCACTGTTCAACATTGCTTTAGAGAAGGGAACGACGTTGCTGACTTACTCTCTAAACACGCCAACCTTCTCACTGAGAAAGCAATCTATCTCAATGAAAGGGATCTCCCCCCTGATATCAGAGGTGCAATTAGAATAGACAGAATGCAAGTTCCTTCTTTCAGGATCAGGCCCAAAAAACACACTGGATGGCACTTTGATCCTCCTTAGATTAGGACCCTTTGGCCAACTATCAATGATAGATTTGTGGCCAATTTTTGCTAAATCTTGGTATGTGCTGTAAATTCACCAAGTAGATGTAATTATTCCTTTTGCTCATCTTTTGGAGGCTTGGCTTCATGTCCCCCTCTTTTGTACATAGTTGTGAATTAATATACAAGGTAGGGGATAATGCCAAACCCCCCTTCAACCCAGGTGAGCATAACCTGGGTGAATGGTTTCAAAAAAAAAAAAAAAAAGCATTGTACACTGAGTTTTATGACGATGCAGATGTGATGTACCGTAACTCTTACCTGTGGGTCCGGGAGTTGAACCAACCCTGAATGGTGCATTACACCCTCTACATTCTGCCCTTTCAATTCCATCTTTAGCTCTACCAAGTTTCTTGAAGTAACGCTACACAGTTGAGGTTAACTTAACTTTCTTTTGATTTGGTTTTGAAGGATCATTTAACTCCACAATATCCTCATTATGTTCGTGTGTGCTATTTGCATCATCCATTGATCTTCTGTAATGAAATACACAAGAATTTAAAATACAAAAAAGTCAGCAAAGAATTTGAAATGTGCCCATGCAGCTTAAGCTTATATTTCAAATCTTTCTACTTAAGTCATGATATTTAAAATGTAAAGATTCAACCAAATATATTCATCTAGCATAAGTTTTATAATAATCCTCAAGACTTTTATCCACAATAAAATTACAATGCTCCAATCAAATCTATGTCACACACAGACAAAAAAACAACGAGCTAAAACTAAATGGTTTGTTCCCTATCATTAAATTCTTATAAAATATTTGGAGTTTTTTACACCCCCATTTAGAGTATATTATCAAAATAATAAAACTAATTATTTTAATCAGTTCTTATTTGTTTAGGAAAGCTAACCAGTGATTTTAAAAAAGGGGAAAGGTCGGTGGAGCATAGCTATTTTTGCATGAGTGCATTTAACTGGACAGTCACACGTTTACATGAAGATTGACAACAAAGAGGGTCCAACTACTTAAAAGCTCCCTAGTTTAATAATAAAATAAAATTGTGCCAATGAAGAATATTTTACTAGTCTATAATTTTTCTGTTTTTATTTACATTTAAAACCGACTTGAATCTATACAAACATTAACTAATACTCCATCTATTTCAATTTATGTGAACCTATTATTATTTGGGAAGTCTTCGAGGAGGTTCTTTGACCACTTTTTTGTTACATTTTTTCAAATTATTGGAGTTATAAATTATCATAACTTATAGTACTTTTTATGTAGTTTCTAAATATATAAATTTTATTTTTATAAACTTGGAAAATCTATGTCAAAATTTATGGTCAAAGTTATAAAGTTTGACCTTCATACTCTGAAAATGTTCATATAAATTGATAGGGAGGGAGTAAAAAGGTTCATAGCCGGGATCATATTTTTTCATCTTCTGGCTAGTAGAAAATAGTTGGAAATTTGGAAATTTGACAACATGAACATACTTTAAATATATTTTTATTTTATCTAAAATTTCCGTAAATTTAACTGGATTTTTCATAAGAAATTACCTACGGATTTTTCCTAATAAAATTCGCAAGAAAATTCCCTCTTGTACAATTTTTTACCAAAAATTTCTAACGAATTTTTTATATTTCTTGTGGAAATATCTGCATGTAATTACATGCGAATTTAAAAACCCAATGTAATTTACTTGGGGAAATATAAATTCGCAGGTAATAATTATCTGCGATTCTGCGACCTTAAGGGGTTAAACCTAGCACTTAACCAGTGATCCACTTAATCTTGTTTGACAATATGTTCTTTCCGTTAATATTAAATATATTTTAAGAATTATATACATAATATACGAAATTTAGTCGGGTGATCATGTGTTAAGTGACCCATTTTTCCTACTTAAATTCACCCCTACCACCAAGCCAGTCAAACAATACTAGAATTCTCTGAAAGAGTTAAACAAGAACAAAGATATCCAACAGCCACAATACTTCGGAACATATTGTCCCTACAAACCTTCCATTCTTACCAACCTTTCGGACATTCGATGCAAAGAATGAGCACATCATGAATACTGAGTTCACAGAAACAAAAAGTTTACCACAGTAAGCAGATGGCTCAACAAAATTCAACAGCCAAACTAATACCTTCACACTAATCATCAATGGACTAACATACACAGCAACAACTTGGGTGCCTTCTAGGAGGAGGCTCCTTTTTTAAATAAGGATTAAGGATGGCTCAAACAAAGTCAAAACAATGACCCGTGTCCTGCAACAACTATAAATGAGTAATGGGCGTTCAAACACGCATATGAAACAGCAAAACCAGGCTCAGGGGCGGCTCAAGGCCAAAGCCACTAAGGCAATGGCTTTGGGCCCCCAATTTTTTGGGGCCTCATTTTTATTACTTCCTTCTCCCCAATTTGTCAGACACTTTTCTTTTTTTTAAAAGTCAAACTTCTTAATTTTGATTATGTGCTTGAACATAAAATTTTTAAAATTTTTAATATAAAATTTTCATATTTGGAAACTATTAAAAAGCACTATAAATCGTCATAATTAATAACTTAAATTATTTAGAAGACATATAAAAAAATTACGGTCAAAGGACAACTCGTTTGACTCTCGAAAAGCGAAAAATATCAAACAAATTGGGACGGAGGGAGTAATAAATTGGGATAGAGGGATTTTATAAGATAAAAAAAGGAGAAGAAATTATTTTAATCACGTGATTGATTAGTTATATTGTCAGTTGATTATTTTTTAGAATAGATTGATTTGAAGAAAAAAAAATGTTAACAACTTTGCATTGTTCTTGATGATTACAAAATAGAAATTAATGACTACGCATTTAAAAAAAGCTAGAAAAATATACTTTAAATAAAAAAATTAGAGCTTCTCTCTAAAATTTGGCTTTAGACCCCAATCTTGTTGAGATGGCCCTGACCGGGCTTGAAGGAAAAGACATTAGAATGAACCGTCATCTGAACTAGGAGTCCCTTTTCACAACTTGTACATCTTATCACACTTGTATTTTGTGAAAAAACTAGATGCAATTGATGAAAAACTGATGCAAAAAGTTAGGATAGATGAACAATCCAAAGAACAATCCAAAGGCGAATCCAGAGATCACGTTAGAAAGTTAAACCAGTTAGATTCGCTGTTAACATAGGCGAATCCAGGATTTTAAGAGGATGGGTTCACCTTAGTAAAAAAAATTAAGAAAAAAGACACAAAAGTGCATTTAGTAGGGTTTGATCTCACAACCTTAAGGTATTAAACCGACACTTAACTAGTGATCCACACAATTTAGTTTGACCATATGTTCCTTCAGTTAATATTAGATATATTTTAAGGATTATATACATAATATATCGAGTTTTGTCGGATGATCATACGTTACACGTGACCTAAAATTTCTATATAGATTTGCCACTGCTCATATATATATATATATATATATATATTTCTACGTGGGTTCACCTCATTGGTATATGCTTGCTTAACATTGTGCCACAATGCTTGAGTTGATATAATGAGCTGGCTCTCAAAAGTGTGACACTGTGCTCTTTATCACAGCAAAATTAAATGGAACAAACAATTGTCTGCACAACTTAAACTCAAAAGATAGAATAAGCACACGGCCGGCTCAAGGGGCAAGCAAGTGAAGCACCTGCTTGAGGCGCCCGCCAAACCTTGAGGCCCCTAACAAATGTTACTGACTTAATTTTGTTTTGTCAAAATATTGAAACTTGTTTTAAAAAGAACAGTACAAAGTGTTCCTGAAAAAGAAAGAAGTAGCTGCGAAAAAGGAAGGCAACTTAAAAGGAGGAGACATTGGAATAATGAGCTTCAAGTGTAAGGAAACATACTCCCTCAGTTTCAATTTATGTCAACTTATTTCCTTTTTAATTCGTGTCAAATGAATGATCTCTTTCCTAATTTGGAAACAAATTCACTTTATGAAATGACTTACAGCCACACAAATATTCAAGACTTATTTTGAACTGCAAGTTTCAAAAATCTTCACTCTTTCTTAAATGTCATGCCCAGTCAAATGGGTTCACATAAATTGAAACGGAGGGAGTATAATTTACTGGCTAACCATATTTCTTTTTTCGAATGTCTTCCGAATTTATATTTTGTACATATGTTCTTTTCTTTTTCTTATGCATTACATTTTCTGTCAAACAAAATAGAGTATTGAATAATTTTAAAAGCGCACTAATTTTCATATTTTTCCATGCTTTTAAGCATTGAAGTAAGTAAATTGAAGAAGTAAAACTCTCTCACGGATTAATTTATTTCGATATCAATCATCAAGTTATTAACATTTTAGAATGTGGTTTTACAGTTCTATATCTTTTTATTAATCTGTTTTTAATGCAAAAATGGATGTCTTATGTAATTTGGTGTCTAATATATATAGAAGGCCTCTCGATAAAGTTTGCCTTTAGGCTGCAAACATCACTGAGCCGCCTCTGAGTGTAAGCAACAAATGTCTCTGTTCTCAAAAGAAATTTAAGTTTGAAGTAATTAATTCTTTCTGCTTTCATCCCCTCTTGTATGACCTCACTAGATTCTCTATATTAAATAACTAACATAAACAATGCTTTTTGTTTTTCACTTTTACAAAAAACCTCACAATTTATTTCTACACTAACTAGAAAAATCATGGGAAAACAAAAAACCACCTAAAAATAGTACATATTTACCAACATGATTATTATTAACGCATGAAAAAGATTGCTACTATGTACAAACCAACAGCTTCTTTGTATTCCTTTAGTAGGAAAAGTTAAGTACCGGATGTTATCCCCTCGTTAATATTGGACTAAAAATTGGATTCCACGACTGGAAAAAATTGAGTCGTAACAAGTGTACTTATAAGGACCGAATCCATGTCCCTTCGTCGTTAAAAGGCAGGTTTCTTGTAGTTAGACAATCGTTACTTGGAATTTTGTTGGTGCTACTTACCTTGTTTTTGAGAAAAAGGCTGACATTTATATTAGTCAACTGCAAGTGCAACATAATACGCTAGGATCCTATGCTTATTATATTATTATAGAAAATACTAAGTAGTAGTATTATATTTCATTAATAGAAAATTTAATTATTCTTTTCAATCTTCAAGTTCTAATAAGATTTATAATAAGATAGTAATGTGATTCAAACAAAAGTGTCTTCTTTTTCTTCTTGGTTGTAAGTGTTTTTACGCATTACTTAGTGGTAAATTTATTAGTACTAGTTACCTTGTTTTTAGTGGTTCCGGTACTAATTATTATAGCCAAATTGAGAAAAAGGCTGACATTTAGAGTAGTACTAGCACGGTTTGCTACTTTGGTAGTTTTTAATAGTTCTTTCTTTATATTATTCTCTCTCTGTCTGTCTCTTTTAAATTTTCGTTACATGATTTATATTTTCTAGTTGACACATTTACAAAAAACTAAGTATGTACATGTGAAGTAGACATATCAAGAAATAACAAATTTCATAGTAAAAAAGAAAGATAATATATAGAAAGTTAAAACAACAAAAGCTGAATCTAGAAAATAAAAAAGGTTGATTGATTAATTTTCTAAATGCGTAAAACCCTGAGAAAGAAAGAAAGAAAAAGAAAAAACATTGCTTCATTATAGCTTTGCCCCTCATAGCTTTGCCCCTCAGGCGGGTTACATTGCTATAATCAAATCAATCCTAATACATGCCCGCCCTTAATCATCTCATTCTGATCTTGTTCAATTTGACATTCCTTGCGTGTGATAATTTATTTGACTTTTATGTTGTAGGTTTTACAAATGGCATTCTCAAAGCAGACATGATTTTTTTGGGTCTCTTTTTACCCCTAATAATTGAAGTTTTTATAACTTTGTAAATGTTCACACATTTTTGTAAATTTTAAGAACCTTAAAGTTTTTTTTCATGCCACTAAAATAATGATGTCATGGATAAGATTATAATGGTCCCCACACTCATACATATTTGAGTCTTTTTGGTGGAAATATTATTAATTTGTTTTAAATAATGGTTTTTCTTAAAAATTTATTATAGATTGTAATTAAATAATTATCTTAATATTTATTCAATTAATAACATTATACATTATTTATTGATATTATTTACCATTTATCATTTTCTATTTTAAATTGTCATTCGCCCGATTAAACATATGTTATTTTTTATTTCATGTAATTTTGTGTCGTACATGCTGACAAACATAAACAATTAACAAAGATTTCACTTAGAGTAGGATTAAGTTTTAAATTAAAACAATAAAGACAAATAACTTATATCATTGTTAAATACTTTAAAAATGTATCAAAAATCCAAATTATAGTCCTTCCGTCTCAATCGAAAAATGAATTCTGAAGTAAGGTAGTTCGTTAGTCAAATTTTACATGCTATTCTCTAAATTTCTTAAAAGAACATATAAAGAAAGAAAAGAATCAAGAAAATTGATCTCTATTTATATACTAAATTTGATTCTTTTAATAACTTTTTCTTGTAATTATTCTATCTCCCCTTTAATTTTTAGTTACATGATTCATATTTTCTAGTTGAAAGATTTACAAAAACTAATTATGTACCTATGAAGTAGACATATCAAGAAATAACGAATTTCCAAAGTAAAAAGGATAAAAAGAAAGGGGATACCAAGATACAGAAAGTTAAAAGAACAAAAGATGATATTAAAAATTGATCACTTGGTAATAAATAGATTGATTCAATTTTCTAAACACTTCAACCCCCCGGGAAAGAAAGAAAAAGAAAAAACCTGCTTTATTAGCTTGCCCTAGGGCCACGTTACGTTGCTATAATCAATCGTACTACAATTATCCACTATTATCTCATTAAGAGTGGATAATTTCTTGCGTGTGATAATTTATTTGACTTTTTATTTTGCAGGTTTTACAAAATGGAATTCTCAAAGCAGACTTGATCAGTCAAACGGATGACTAAGCAGGTCTCCCTACCCCAATTCTCTGTCAAAGTCATCAACCTGTTCATATGTGATAATTTATTTGAGTTTTTATTTTGCAGGTTTTACGAAATGGAATTCTCAAAGCAGACTAGATCAGACAAACAGATCACTAAGCAGTTCTCCCTACCCCAATTCTCTGTCAAGGTCATCAACCTCTTCATGTGTCATAATCATGTTTGGCCAAGTTTATTTTTCCTTCCAAAAATACTTATTTTTTTAATAAGTGTTTATTTAAAAAAAAGTGAGGAGTTTGGCCAAGCTTTTGGGAGAAAATAAGTACTTCTAGGGAGTAGCAGAAACAGTTTTTCAGAAGCTAAAAAAACAGTTTTTGCTCAAAAGCATTTTTCAAAAAAATATAAATAGAAGCACTTTTTAAAAGCTTAGGCAAACACTAATTGCTGTTCAAATATACTTTTTTAATTAATTGGATAAACACAAAATGTTTTTCGCTAAAAATACTTTTTAAAAAAATATTTTAAACTAAGTTAAACATGCTATTTGTCTGTTGTTACGCCTTTTTTCAAGAAATCAGTCGTGGTCATGTTTAAGGGAAAACGTTTGGTCTATGGTGGGCCCTATACATGTCGGTGCTTTATCTCAATTTGAAATTTATAGTTTGTTTTGTCAATTTTTTAAAATTAATTTATTTAAAAAAATACTTTTTTAAAAAGTACTTTTCAAAAAAATATTTTTAGCAAAAAACAGTTTGTGTTTAATTAATTAATTAAAAAAACACTTTTAACCAATCATTAGTATTTGGTCAAGCTTTTAAAAAATGCTTTTATTTATATTTTTCTCAAAAGTATTTTTGGACAAAAACTGTTTTTTAGCTTCTGAAAAACTGCTTCTGCTACTCCCCAAAACACTTATTTTCTCCCAAAAGCTTAGTCAAACGCCTTACTTTTTTTCAAATAACCACTTATTGAAAAAATAAATATCTTTGTGGGGAATATAAGCTTGGCTAAACAGGCTATTAATCACTTTCTCGTCCATTTCTTATTATAGCTGAATATTATATTATACTATTTCATTCTAAATGTTTAATTATTCTTCGAATCTTCAAGTTCTAATAAGATAACACCTGCAAAACTGTTTTTTTTAATCTATATGCATCTATATCTATCCACATATATTAAAAGCACGAATAATTTTCACTAAAAGTTAAACGATAAAAATATTTTCGAAACGTTGATCGACTTTTATATCTTTTATATTTGAATTATGTCTTCAAAATTAATATAAAAAAATGTAAAAGTATTTGGACTCCCAAGTCCTGTCACCGGTTAAATGTTTGTTTGTGGCTTTGCCCGTGATATGACATGTGAAGGTATTTTTTCATCTTTTTGTATTGTTCTCTGAGTAAATGGCTTTTCAAGGCATCTACGTACGTACTTCGTGAGTTCGTGTTGTTAAATTTATGCTTTTAGACCTTTAATTTGTACTTTTTTTTTAATTTTTTTTCCTAAGGTTATCCGTAGGTCTATACGAGTAAATTGTTAACATGTAATTATTGATTCTGATACTTTAGAATACATTCTTTTGATCTGCAACGTTTGTTATAGACAGTTAATCCAACTTATTCAATAGGACTTTTAACACCTAAAGCAAATTTTATACATCTGGAAAGCTGATATGATGCCCAAACAAGCCAAATATTAGATAATTTTCAGTTCTTTATTTGCAGATAAGAGTGTAAAAATCTCCACAAATATCAGTGTTTGTCATGACTTCGGAATTTCGGATCATTGAAGCTGATTTTGTATGCCCGCGCTTGTAACTTGTAAGATTCTGGAGTCCTCCTGTTAATTTCTTAATTTTATTGATATTAATTACTTTTTGCAACATTTATCATTAAAGACCAGCTTTTTGTTCTCCCGTTTTTTCCATGTGATCGGTTTGATGGTATTGTTGTGTTCAGGTCACTCGGCGATATATATCAATTATGGTAATTTTTGTGGTCTCCATTATCTTATGGTGTTACTTTAAATACATTGTATTTGGTTCATGATAGGTATGCATGTGTTTGTACTATTGTTTTGAATAAAAGTTAGTGACCAAGGATATATGAGTATGTGAGTAAGATTTTACTTCCAAATATGACCAAGTCTGTGTACACACTAAAGGAAATTCTCTACTTTTGGAGTTTCTTGAAGTCAATTTATGTGGCTTAAGGGTATATACATCTTTTATTAGTGGTGAAGCCACAAACAGTAACAGAGGAAACTATTGTTGAATTATTCACCTTACCAAACCAAATATTATTGCTCGGCTAGGCACACCTAATTACTTCTCTCTTTTTTTTTTTTTCTCAATAGTATAAGTTCAAAAAGTTTTACTTTGCTTGGAGAAGCTGGTTTTTACATTTTTTTTTCCGATAGACTCCGGCTTAAAGAGAGATGAAAAAGCATCCAGAATAATAAATAGTAATAATAAGCAGTAATAGCAGTAAGATAATAAGATAATATAGTAAAAGAAACAATCAAATAGTACTAGAGACAAGAACACGCAATTCAAAGCAGTATAAACAGGCATAACGAAATGTGGGGTCCAGTCCCCTATCCCATATTTTAAGAAATGAAGATTTTTCTTCCTTTGACAAATTATACATTGGCAACAATTGTGGACTTGGCTAACAAGCCAATTTCTTTGTTCACATTTTCATGATGTAAGCGCTTACCTCATCATAATCGTGATGTAAGCGCTTACCTCACCATAGGAAATTCATTCCTATAAATAGGCAGCTTATGGTTCATTTGTAACACACCAAAATCTCAGACAATACATCTGAGTGAGAGCAAAAGTGAGGTATTCCATAGACTGTAAGAAAATAGTCTGTGAAGAAAAATAGAGTGTGAGTGATATTGTAGTGAGGTGGGAAAATCAAAAGAGTGTTATTTCTTTTGAGGGTGTAGTGGTCTTAGGAGTATTTGTACTCGTTACTACACAGTGTAAAATTCCTCTATAGTGATATCAGCTGCTCCTCTTGGCCGTGGTTTTTCCCTTATTCAGAAGGGTTTCCACATAAAATCTTGGTGTCATTATTGCTGCATTTTATTCTTGCTGATTTAACCATAAGTTAGTGTTCCGCGTTTATCACTAATACCGTGAATATTATTTTTGCGGGTCTATTTTATTCCCATCAAGTGGTATCAGAGCTAAGGTTCTGTCTGAGTATGCTCTGTGGTTGCAGCACAGTCTGAACTTCCACATCAGAAAAGAATTACTTTGGTCTTCGAATAAAATAATATTTGTATTTGTGATAAACGATGGAAGCCAACACTAGTAGAATGGTTACTTTGAGTGGCGTAAATTATGCCATTTGGAAGGGCAAAATGGAAGATTTGCTCTATGTCAAGAATTTTCATCAACCTGTCTTTGGAAATAAAAAGCCTGATAATAAATCAGATCAAGAGTGGAATTTGTTGCATCGGCAGGTTTGCGGCTTTATTAGACAGTGGGTTGACGATAATGTGTTGAACCATATTTCTGGAGAGACACATGCTCGGACCCTATGGGAGCATCTTGAAAGTTTGTATGCTCGAAAAACTGGTAATAACAAGATGTTTCTGATAAAGCAAATGCTGGGTTTAAAATACCACGATGGTTCCGCAATGACAGATCATCTGAATATTTTTCAGGGGATCATGAACCAGTTATCTGCTATGGGTATTAATTTTGATGAAGAAATTCAAGGCTTATTTCTACTTGGTTCCCTACCAGATTCTTGGGAAATTATTAGAACTTCATTATCAAATTCTGCTCCGGATGGTGTGATCTCTATGGATCTTGCCAAGAGCAGTCTTTTAAATGAAGAGATGAGAAGAAAATCTCAAGGTTCCTCCTCATCAGATGTCTTGGTGACTGACACTAGGGGGAGAGGCAAGAATCGTGGTTCTCAAAATAGAGAACATCATAGAAGCAAATCCAGAAGCAGACTTAAAGATATTGACTGCTATCATTGCGGGAAAAAAGGGCACACAAAGAAGTTCTGCCGGATTTTGAAAAAAGAGAATAGAGAAAAGGAGGAAAAGAAAGAAGATGGCAATCGTGTTGCCGCTGTCACTACAGAAGATCTTGTTACTGTCCTTGATGCGGATCTGATAAATATTGCTTGTGATGAGTCAAGCTGGGTTGTGGACAGTGGTGCCGCATCTCATGTGACATCAAGGAAGGAATTTTTCTCATCCTATACTCCGGGTGACTTTGGAACTTTGAGTATGGGTAATGAGACTGTATCCAGGGTGGCTGGTGTTGGAACGATTTGTTTGAAAACTAGTATTGGAACTAAACTAGTTTTAAACAATGTAAAGCATGCACCTGATGTTCGTTTGCACTTGATCTCTGTTGGTGTTTTGGATGATGAGGGATATGTCAGTACCAATGGTGCTGGAAAGTGGAAGCTTACTAAAGGTTCCATGATTGTGGCTCGTGGCGAAAAGCGTCGTGGTCTATACTGGACTACGGCCTCTACCTGTGTTGATATGGTGAATGCAGTTGAGAGCAATAGCTCTTCAACGTTATGGCATAAGAGGCTTAGCCACATTAGCGAGAAAGGACTAAATGTTCTGGCCAAAAAGAAATTATTGTCAAATTTCGAAAGTGCTAAATTAGAAAAGTGTGAGCACTGCTTGGCTGGAAAACAAAATAGAGTTTCTTTCAAGTCTCATCCTCCTTCAAGAAAGACAGAGTTGCTTGAGTTGGTGCATTCAGATTTATGTGGTCCAATGAAGACAAGGACTTTGGGTGGTGCACTTTATTTTGCTACCTTTATTGATGATTGCTCAAGGAAACTTTGGGTCTACGTCTTAAAGACTAAAGACCAAGTGTTGGGTGTCTTTAAGCAGTTTCAGGCCTCAGTTGAAAGAGAAACTGGAAAGAAGCTAAAGTGTATTCGTACTGATAACGGTGGTGAATATTGTGGACCGTTTGACGAATACTGCAAGCAACAGGGTATCAGACACCAGAAGACTCCTCAGCTTAATGGTTTAGCAGAGAGGATGAACAGGACCTTGATGGAAAGAGTCAGATGTTTGCTTTCTGAAGCAAAGTTGCCGAATTCCTTTTGGGGTGAGGCTTTATTGACCGCTGCACATGTTATTAATCTATCCCCTGCGGTTGCTTTGCAAAGTGATGTTCCAAACAGAGTTTGGTATGGAAAGGATGTTTCCTATGACCACTTGAAAGTGTTTGGTTGTAAAGCTTTTGTACATGTGCCTAAAGATGAAAGGTCGAAATTAACTGCCAAGACAAGGCAGTGCATCTTCATTGGTTATGGCCTTGATGAGTTTGGTTACAGGCTATATGATCCAATTGAGAAGAAGGTTGTGAGAAGCCGTGATGTTATCTTCATGGAGGATCAAACCATTGAAGATATTAACAAAGCGGAGAAGATAAAATCTTCAAGTTCTGAAGGTTTAGTTAATCTTGATCAAGTTCCTCATACAAATGCTGATGAAGTTGGTGGGCTCGATGACGATGGTGATGCCCAGAATCATGTTCCAGATCAGCATGTTGATGATGATAACGATGCTGCTATTGATGAAGTAGATGCTCCTACTCATGAAGTCGTGGATGAGTCAGATATTCCACTTAGAAGGTCTACTAGACAGCATGTTCCTTCTTCCCGTTATTCACCTAATGAGTATGTATTACTCACTGATGGGGGAGAACCTGAATGTTATGAGGAGGCCATGGAAGATGAGCACAAGGATCAATGGATTGAAGCCATGCAAGATGAGATGAAATCTCTGCGTGAGAACCATACTTATGAGTTGGTGAACTTGCCTAAGGGCATGAGAGCTTTGAAGAACAAGTGGTGTTCAAAGTTAAAGCCGAAGAACACAGCTTGAAGCCCAGATACAAAGCTAGATTGGTTGTTAAGGGATTTGGTCAAAGGAAAGGTATTGACTTTGACGAAATATTTTCTCCTGTCGTGAAAATGTCCTCCATTCGGACAGTTCTTGGTTTGACTGCTAGTCTTGATTTGGAGATTGAGCAGATGGATGTGAAGACTGCTTTTCTTCATGGTGACTTAGAACAGGAGATTTATATGGAACAACCTGAAGGCTTCAAGGCAAAAGGTAAAGAAAATCTTGTATGCAAACTCAAGAAGAGTCTCTATGGATTGAAGCAAGCTCCCAGACAGTGGTACAAGAAGTTTGAGTCTGTTATGGGGGAGCAAGGCTACAAGAAGACTTCTTCAGATCACTGTGTGTTTGTACAAAGATTTTCTGATGGTGACTTTATCATCCTTCTGCTATATGTGGATGATATGTTGATTGTAGGCAAAAATGCTTCCAGGATTGACGAGTTGAAGAAACAGTTGAGTAAGTCTTTTGCAATGAAAGACTTGGGTCATGCTAAGCAGATTTTAGGCATGAGAATTACTCGTTCGAGAGATGAAAAGAAGCTTTATTTGTCGCAGAAAAAGTACATAGAACGTGTACTAGAGCGCTTCAATATGAAGAGTGCTAAGTGGGTTAGCACACCTCTTCCTGGTCATCTGAAATTGAGCAAAAAGATGTGTCCTACAACAACAGAGGAAAAACAGAGAATGGCCAAGATTCCTTATTCCTCTGCCGTCGGAAGTTTAATGTATGCAATGGTATACACTCGACCAGATATTGCTCATGCAGTCGGTGTTGTTAGCAGATTTCTCGAAAATCCAGGGAAAGAGCATTGGGAAGCTGTGAAGTGGATACTCAGGTATCTAAGAGGAAGATCAGATGAATGCTTGTGTTTTGGAGGATCAAATCCAATTTTGAAGGGCTATACAGATTCTGATATGGCAGGTGACCTTGATAACAGAAAATCCACTACTGGATATTTGTTTACTTTTTCAGGGGGAGCTATATCATGGCAGTCAAAGTTGCAGAAGTGTGTTGCACTATCTACAACGGAAACGGAGTATATTGCGGCTACTGAAGCTGGCAAAGAGATGATATGGCTCAAGAGATTCCTTCAAGAACTTGGATTGCAGCAAATGGAGTATGTTGTCTATTGTGACAGTCAGAGTGCAATAGACTTGAGCAAGAACTCCATGTACCATGCGAGAACAAAACACATCGATGTCAGATATCATTGGATTCGTGAGCAATTGGAAAGCGAATTGTTCCAAGTCAAGAAGATTCACACGAATGAAAATCCTGCAGATATGCTGACCAAGGCGGTACCGAGAGACAAGTTCGAATCGTGCAAAGAACTTGTCGGCATGCACTCAAATTAGAAGCCAGTGTACCCTCCTTCAGGTGAATGGGACTGGAGGGGGAGATTTGTGGGGTCCAGTCCCCTATCCCATATTTTAAGAAAGGAAGATTTTTCTTCCTTTGACAAATTATACATTGGCAACAATTGTGGACTTGGCTAACAAGCCAATTTCTTTGTTCACATTTTCATGATGTAAGCGCTTACCTCATCATAATCGTGATGTAAGCGCTTACCTCACCATAGGAAATTCATTCCTATAAATAGGCAGCTTATGGTTCATTTGTAACACACCAAAATCTCAGACAATACATCTGAGTGAGAGCAAAAGTGAGGTATTCCATAGACTGTAAGAAAATAGTCTGTGAAGAAAAATAGAGTGTGAGTGATATTGTAGTGAGGTGGGAAAATCAAAAGAGTGTTATTTCTTTTGAGGGTGTAGTGGTCTTAGGAGTATTTGTACTCGTTACTACACAGTGTAAAATTCCTCTATAGTGATATCAGCTGCTCCTCTTGGCCGTGGTTTTTCCCTTATTCAGAAGGGTTTCCACATAAAATCTTGGTGTCATTATTGCTGCATTTTATTCTTGCTGATTTAACCATAAGTTAGTGTTCCTCGTTTATCACTAATACCGTGAATATTATTTTTGCGGGTCTATTTTATTCCCATCACGAAATACTACAGAATCAATTTTAATACAATGATACAAATATTTCCCGTCGCCCCGCCAGGCCCTCATGCCCTTCTTTTGTTCAACTTGAGATTTCTTGCGTGTGGTTGTTTATTTGCTTTTTATTTTGTTGGTTTCACTAAATGATATTCTCAGATTAGCGGACTGGCTAAGGCATAGAAAGCACTTCACCCTGCACCAACTCCCTGGCAAGGTTAACCTCTTCATGTGTTAGTCTATTTCAACTTTTTTCAAGAAATTGAATTGGTTTAGAATTCAAGGTAATACGTTTAAGAGTATTTTTCTTTATTTATTTTTAATTGGATTAGGGAAAAGCTGCAAATTTACCCCTCAACTTTGCGATTTAGAGCAAATATACTCTGCTCGCCCTCGTTAAAAAAGTGGTGCATACATACCCCTGCCGTGACACAAATGGTGCAAATATATCCTTTTCACTGACAATTTTTTTTAATTAAGTTATTGTATATTTGCAAGTTTTCACAAAGTTCAGGGCTATATTTGCACATTGCACCTTCTCACACATGAATATTTTTTTGCCTTATTTAATTCAACGATTAATTTGGATTTATTATTTTGAAAATCAAATTTCTCTTTGTGCTCATCTTCTTATTAAATCTATCATAGATGCCCCGAATTACTTTTATACATACAAAGTAACATACAATTTGGTCACTTAAGACTAGAGGCAGATCTAGGATTTGAAGGTGTCGGGTGCCATAACTTTCTTCAATGTACATCTTGTTAGGAACGTGTTGGGTCGGGTCCATATCTTTTTAGCTTATTCGGGTCAACTTAATAGGCCTTTTTTTTTATTTACAAATATGAAAATTACATCTCAAAAATCAAGAAACGAACATAATTAACCTCTTAAACAAGGAATCACACCTATTAACAACAAGCTAAAATCAACTTTTTCACCAAGGGATTTGCATCTTTTATATATATTAAAAAATGAACTTGCACAAGTAAAAGAACACTTTCAATAAGGGAATTACACCAATCAAAATAAGAAAAATAATAGAAAAACTCTTCAATAGGTAATTACACCCCATGAGTAAATGTAGAAAGAGCATTACCAAAAAATGGGTAATTTGCGGAGGTTGAAAGTTGAAATTCGCGGAGATTTTAGCCTCCGCTGGTTGCTAAAAGAGGCTAAAACCTCCGCGAATTGCAACTTTACACCTCCATAAATTACCCATTTTTTTGTAGTGAATTAGATAAACTACAAGTTCTCAAAAAATAAATCATAAATTTCATGTTTTTTCTAAGAAATGCTAGTGAAATTTCGATCGCAATTTAAGTAGTAAATTGATTTAAATTGAATTTAATAATGATAGAATAGCACAATTTTTTATAATACACTCCGCCGTCCATTTTATTTGTCCACTATACTAATGTATGTTCACTTTTACTTGTAAGTTATATAGTTTGAAAAACCAAGACATAATTTATCACTTTATACCTATTTTACCCTTATTATTAAGTACTCCAATTCATTTCTCATTTTATTTATTTCTTATTAAGAATGTCTCAAGTCAAATATAGACAAGTAACATGGATCGAGGGAGTAATAAACAAAAGAAATTATAAAAAAAAATTGAATTTTGATCTCAATCCAAAATTTCCATTGAGACCCAAGTTTTTCGATTTAAATACTCACAGATTTGAGATTAAGAAATGCTTAATTTAAGGAATTTTGAAGTTTCTATTTGTGTGTTCTCGCTAGAGATCACAGATAAAATAATAGAATAGAGGAAAGACAATATAAATAATAAAAAGATAAATAGAAAATTGGGAGAGCCGAAAAGGGAATTATCAGTACAAAGGAACTAAAAAACACAAAGAAAAACGGGAGTCGAAAATGTTCAAGATAGATTCAAACTTATGTCTACCAGCCATGGCACCTTTGTCTAATTTGCGACTGGGGGTGGCAAGATCAAATATTTAGCCTAGTTTAAGCAAATTGCAACATAGGTATATAAAAAAAAAAAAAAAAAACTATCAATCTAGAGGGTGCCATACGCCACCCCCACCCTGAAGGGTGGATCCGCCCCTGCTTAACACAGGGTTATATTGGGAGGTCGTTCGGGGCGGTTAAAATAGGGGAGTGAATTTTTTTTTTATGAAATCAGATTATTTGAGTCAATTTGGGAGTTTCCATCAAATAAAGGGTACATCTGTTAACTTTCATAACGGTAGGGGCATAAATAGCCCCAGCTTGTAATGGAGGACAAACGTAGCTAGTAAAACAAAGTAAAGGGGTATTTTTGTTTCCCTTTATTTTTTGCATCTGCTTAAAAATAATTCGGGGCATCTATGATAGATTTAATACGAAGATGAGCGCAAAAAGTAGTTTGATCATCAAAGCAATAAATTCAAATTTACCGTTGAATTAAAGAAGGTTAAAAAAATTATATGTGAGAAGGTGAAATTATACCCTTGAAATTTGCGAAAAGGTGCAAATACACCCCTATAGTGGCTTTTCTTTTAATTAAAAAAAATTCGTCAGCAAAAAGGGTATATCTTTGTGTAAGGGTATATATGCATCACTTTTTAACGAGCAGTATATCTGCTCAAAATCGCAAAGTTGAGGAATATATTTATACCTTTTCCTATTAGATTAAGAGAATCATTTGTGAAAAGATCATCCGTTAGATGCATGTTAGAAAATAACTTTTTTTCCTTTTTCTTAATTTAGAATTCTTTTATGAAATCCACATTGTTTAACTTTTTCATGTTGAACTTAAATATTTTAACCTAAATTATATTAAATATTGACTATTCCGTATTTAGCAAAATATTTTAATATAATTAAAAGACATATTTTTTGTAATTATTTAATATTATTACGATTTGGAGATCAAATTGTATTTTCTTTCTATTGATTTTGTCAAAGATTCATTGATACCCCTACATGTCACTTGATTTTGAATTAACTGATAGCAACATGTCGCCGCCTTCACGTGGTCAAGGGTAGTACTACTGCTCGTCCATGTTTGTCTTGTTCTAGTGCTACTTATTATAGCCAAATTCTAGGTATATACTAAAATCGATTTCGTCTAATAGTTTTTTCTTTTAATTATTCTCTCTCTTTTAATTTTTTGTTACATGATGCATATTTCTAGTTGAAAGATTTACAAAAACCTAATTATGTACCTATGAAGTAAACATATCAAGAAATAACGAATTTCCAAAGTAAAAAAGAAAAAAGAAAAAAGAAGGAGAGATAGTAATATTTAGAAAGTAAATATGATACTAAAAAAACTGATCACTTGGTTGATTGATTCAATTTTCTAAAGCTTAACCCCCTCGGAAAGAAAGAAAAAGCCTGCTTTATTGGCTTGCCCTAGGGCCACGTTACGTTGCCATAATCTAATCCTGATGCCTTCCAAGATGTAGGTTTTACAAAATGGAATTTTCAAAGCAGACTAGATCAGTCGAACAGATGACTAAGCAGTTCGCCCTACCCCCATTCTCTGACAAGGTAATCAACCTCTTCATGTGTTAGTCTGTTGTTACAACTTTTATGAAGAAATTCAGTTGGTTTAGAATTTAAGGGAAGACGTTTGTTTATGCGTGTTTTACTTTATTTACTAGTCTCTATGAATGTGGCTCGCACGTTATTCTCTGTCAATCATAAAAATATTAGATAATGTTATTTGAAATTACATATTATTTACTTATGATGTATACAAATATTGTTTGATCGTATTCTTTTTAAAAAAAAAATAAAAAAATTAAGCCACCTACCAGTTCATTCTATCAGCAAAAGAGATACAAAGGTGGAGGATGGTCCTTTCCTCTGTGGGGATTAGTAAGGATGAATATTTCACAAGCAAGTACTATATACGCAATAGCTTTCGTCCTTGCGTGGAAATTATGTTTTAGTCATTCCATTAAGTTAGTTCAAATTCCCAGTGGATAGCTCTACCTTATATGATTGGATCGGCTAAAGCAACCTGTAAATTTGATATTTTAATTAGTTGGAATTAGGCTAGCAAAATGGTTAAAAATAAGTAACTATCCAATCCGACCTATTAGATATGGGTTGAATATCTGACTTTTAAAAATGGATCAAATATGGATATTATTCACTAAAAAAAATGGAACCAAATGGATATCCATATTATTAATACCCATTTGTTTGCTTGTTATTTTTCATGAATTATTGTCTTCTCGGAGACTAAACTTATTTTGGCTTTTAGCTTGTATTCTCACCTGACTATTCCTTAAGTCATGGGTAATATATATGATATTCATATAAAAGTCATGTTTAAGTTTAAGTTACAGAAAAATAGATTAGAGAAAAAAAAAATGGACTGAAAAGTATGAAAGTAGATAACATAAAACCTTTTTGAATAGTTTTCAAAATTTATTAATGATTCCATTTAACTATGGTCAATGAGACGATAAAAAGGAAAGATATGCGTGAAAACTATAGGGAACCAATTGAAAATAAGTTGGGAAGGAGTGGACTTTATTGAACTCACAAATCAAGCTTGATTCAGATTAGTTAATAATTAATTGTTTGCAATAATAGATAGCGTTTATTTAGTGTTGCACCTAGTGATCGAATAAATAACTTCTTCTCCCCACTTCAGTCATTGCTTTGATATTTGTCTCTTTTGTCTAGTTAGCATGACGTAAAAGTATACACGTTTGCTTTCATACGTAATATGGTACTCCCTCCTATTCAAAATATAAATATTTACTTAGTCTTTAGTATATCTTTTTAGAAAACACTGCCTTCAGAAAAAAAATAACTATTTTAACTAAACTATCTTTAATTAAAATTTGTACATTATAATTAACTTGACACATTGGATCAGACCACTTAGCATTTAATAAGGGCAAAAAATAAAATTATTTCCTTCTTGATTATGTAAGTGGACACTTATTTTGAACTAAAATGAAAAAGGCTAAGTGGACACTTATTTTGAAACAAAATAAAAAGGCTAAACGAATACTTATTAATGAATCGGAAGGAGTACTGTTTTATTTTCTCTTCTGAATTCCATATTTAATATGGTCGAATATATAGTTGTAGGATTAAAGATGGGAGAGCTCATAAGCTCAGTATGAGCAGAAAAGTTTTACTACAATTTTTGGTCATCCTAATGCATCAAAATGATTTAAAAAAGGAACTAGAAATGAATAAAGTTCTTTGCCGTATTCTAATTGGCTTATTCAAACACGACATTATTCGAATGCTATTGAAAGATTATCTCCGTTCAAGGATTTATGAAAAAATAGGTCTAACATATGGGATTAAGGGTTGCTTCATATTGGTCAATCTTTAATTTCACAATAAAAAATTAGAATCACACCTTGGTATCTCACAACTTTCTCTTTCCTTCCTGGCCCTCATGATCATTGATGATTTAATTAAAAAAAAAATTGAAAATTGAAAAGAAAAGAAATGCTATTTGGATATGTGAATTGATTTGTTATGGATAAAAATAAGTAAATAACAATTGACAGTGAAATCAACTAAATATAAAGCAAGAATATAATAAGGTAAGCCTGGGCCGAATGAGTTTTGGAGGAGATCTTTTGTAGAATTTTCCTTTGGTGGAACACTTGGCCTTGTAGAACTTGTGTTAATTACTCGGACCAAAAAGAATGGTAAAAGAACGTTTTTGTGTATAACTAGAATTAAAACATTCAACTGTATGTAGGATATATGTTTTTTCAAATCATCATTACACTAAGCTCGAAGCTCCTTTAATAGTTGATAAATGTCAGCTTTACGCTATATATCTAGCCTAATAATGAGCAATGATAACCAACAAATAATGCTAAATGTCCCATGTCAATTGCTCCATAACTCTTGGTCTGGTGCACATATGAAATTCTTCTTTCCGGATAAATTAAACCAAACTCCAATTCATCTCCGTTTTGCCACACGTCCTTCTTTCTTCATGCCACGTATCAAGCTATATTTCAATGTATATAGAAGCATCTCAACTTTTAATTATATACTATGAGATAGTTTTTGCAAAACAGATTTTTCTTCTCCTTGGAGGCCGCTAGATGTACATAGTTGGGTAGTCTTCAAGCAATTGGCTCTTCATATCATCGTCAGAAGTACTAGTGATGGCTAATGGAAAATTAGGGAACGAATAAGAAGATGTTGCAGGCTCAAGCATGAATTGGCTACTCTTCTCTTCTTCATTGTTAGCACTCATCTTGTTGGCTATAGAGTTTTGCACATAAAGGCCTTGATCTTCTTTTGTACCCAACATTGTTGAAATGGTATTGGGAATATCACGAGGTTGTGGGAGTTCATCGCCAATTTGGCTAGAGATGAGACCATCTTGATGATGAGAGGGATTAAAGGTGAATTGATTGAAATTTGATGTTTGGTTAAATATTGGATTGGAAGGATCATTATGATGCATTGTTGAACTTGGGTTGCTCGTAATTGCTTTAATACACAAATCATTATTCATCGATTCTAAACATGACTTATTGTTTGGACTTTGCTTGATGAATCCCTTGCATACAACCCATTCTTGATATTCCTGTGAAATTAAATTCCAAATTAGTTACTTCCTGTGAAATCGAATTCAAAATCAGTTAAAGCCAAAGAATTCCAAGCTGGTTAGTATCTACTAAAAAGAAGTACGGTCAAACAGTAAATAAGGAATAATAAACTTTTGGTTCTCAACTTCATTTTGCAAATTTGTTACGTACGTACGTCAATTATTATGCAGACTTTTACGACTTCATGCGTGTCGAAAAAAGGAATATCTGTACTAGTCTAAGACCCCGACTTTGTGCGGCCCCAATAACAGTGAACAATTTTAAAATACATGCTCATAATTTACATAGTTGTTTAGAAATTGAAAAAAAAATGGAGACTCTCATATAATGATACGTATTATGTGAAGTTTTGGGATTCTTATATAATCTATAATATAATAATTTGGATTATAGAGCCAAAAAAATGACAAAACAAAAAGGACAAACGAAAAAAAATTGAATCTCACTCATTTTCAGGTAAGATTTACTTAGCAAGCAAGAAGTATTGTTTTAAAAAGGGACTTCTTCTTCTTCTTAATTTCCTAGGGTCAAAAGAAGCAAACCAAGGTAAAAAGAATGAAAGACGGACATTAAGCAATACCTTTTGCATAAATAGTACTACTACTAATTATAATAATCCATTAATTAAAAAATAATACTGGGAACTAATTAACCTGAGTCTGATCAGGAGGTCCATGTTGGGAGGTTAGGAGACGATATTCATAAGTAGTCCAATTAGTTCTGGTTCCTTTAGGAGCTCGTCCTTTATAGAAAACAAGGCTCCTCTTTGTACCAATTATCTCCCCATTCTTTGAAAACACTGCCTTATCTGATCCTGATACCTTCCAGTATCCAGCTTGTGTGGTTCTATCTATTTTTGTTCCTGTCGCATATTTCCTGTTGTTACGCCCGAAATAATACCACTCGTCTTGTTCTTCATATCCCGGTACTTTAGCTGTAACAAAAAAGGCTACTAAGATCATCTAAGTGTTTAAATATTGCTCCCTCCGTTTCAATTTATGTGAACCCATTTGACTGGGCATGACATTTAAGAAAGAGTGAAGACTTTTGAAACTTGTGGTTCAAAATAAGTCTTGAATATTTGTGTGGCTGCAAATCATTTCATAAAGTGAATTTGTTTCCAAATTAGGAAAGAGGTCATTCATTTTGGCACGGACTAAAAAGGAAATAGGTTCACATAAATTGAAACAGAGGGAGTATATATATTCAAGCACTGGTCTTTAATTACCCTTCAAAGGCACTGGTCTTTAATTTTTGCCCCTCAAATTGGTGGTCTTTAATTTTTATCCTTCGCCTAATGTCACGAGGTTTAGGGTTCGAACTCCGGCTCAATCAACAACAAAAAAAAACGCAAGGCAGAGTTTCGTAGCAAAGTTAGGTCTGCCTTGCTAAACTCCTTTTTTTGGGGGGGTTCGAACCCAGAACTACAGAATATTAGGCGAAGGTCAAAAATTAAAGACCAGTGCCTTTGAAGGGAAATCCGCACAAAAAAATGTCAAAAATATTCAAAGAAGGAATGTTACCTTTGATGTCCCAGGGCTCCATACGAAGATCAATATCAGGGATGACATCGCCATGATACTCGGAATTAACCTTGTTCTTGAGGTAAAATCCAACAAGTTGTTCTTCTTTAGGATTAAATGTAAAACCTGGAAGAAGCTGGGGAATCTCCTGATTCTCCATGTTGATCTTGCAAATACTGTATATAATTGTATAAATTCAAAAAGAGTCAGAAAATGTTGGAAAAAGGGAAGAAGAAAATTAAGAGAAGACAAGAAAAAATTATCAACCCTTTTAGACAATTCTTGTCTTTTCACCCAACAATAAGATAAGGAAATTTGTCAAGTGAAAAAAAAAAAAATGAAGCGGTAGTTATAGACATACAACAAAAAGAGAAAAAAAAATCTGTTTCACACACAATGACCGCGACAACAACAACAATAATATACCCAGTGTAATCTCTATAACCATTTTCACTTCATGGCGAATAAATTATTAAATGATCAAATCCCTTTTCTCAGCTAATCGACTGAGCTCATTGCAATGGAAACAACAGCAACACGAACACACCCTAAATGAGCTCATTGCAATGAAAAAAACAGCAACATCAACACACCCTAAATTAGCTCATTGCAATGGAAACAACAGCAACACTAACACACCCCAAAAGAGCTCATTGCAATGGGAACAAAAACACACCCTAGATGAGCTCATTGCAATATCGACAACAACATACCCTAAATAAGCTCATTGGAATGGAAACAACAGCTAGCGAAACCCACAAAACTGATATATTAAGTATAAATATTGGAGACTAAGAAGCGTCATACTAACCAGAAAAATGGAACCCGTCACCGCCTTCTGAGCTGAGAGAGTGAGAGACACCAAGGTAAAAGTAGAAGGCAGTGGCTTTGTGTGAAATTCAGACTGTGTTATGAGCTGAGTAACACAGAGAGATAGATAGATAGAGAGAGAGAGAGAGAAAAGGAAGAGTGCGATCCAAATTGAGAAAAAGGCTAAATTTATAGCAAGTCAACATGAAGAAAAAAAAAACACATGAAAGAAAAAGAAAAGGTTGTATGTATGTTTGTATGGTTATTTCAAGAAAGTTAAAAGAACAAAAGATTATACTAAAAATTGATCACTTTGGTAGTAAATTGATCGATTCAATTGTCTAAACACTTCAACCCCGGGGAAAAGAAAGAAAAAGACAAAACCTGCTTTATTAGCTTGCCCTAGGGCCACGTTACGTTGCTATAATCGATCATTTTTATGTGCGGACTCCATGCACTTCAAAATGCACTGTCTTTAATTTTTGCCCCTCAAATTGCTGGTCTTTAATATTTTCCCTTCGCCTATAGCTCTTAGGTTTCGAGTTTGAACTCCCGGTCGATCAAAAATTTTAAAAAAAATCGCTAGGTAGAACTGAATTCGCAAGACAGAGTTTTGCTTGTGAAACTCTTCCTTAAGGCTGAATTTTGCCTTCAAAATTCTATCTTAAGGTAGAATTTTAAGGCAAAATTCTGCCTGAAGGTAAAATTCTGCCTTAAGACAGTTTTGAAGGCAAAATAAGGTAGAGTTTTGCACAAAAGGCAGAGTTTTGCAGGCAACTCTACCCAATCAGGCATAATTTGCCTGTAAACTCTGCCTTAAGGTAAAGTTTTGCAGGCAAACTATGCCCCTTGGGGCAGATTTTGAAAGTGGAAAATAAAGCTAAAATTCTACAAGATGCTCACCACCCTTAAAAAACGATGGAAAATAATGCTAAAGTTCTACAAGATCATCGATCAGCACCAAGATCCTCAGCGCGAAAGAAGGAAAAAGAAAAACACCTGCTTTATTCCCAGCTACCCCACTTTCAATACAAAATTTTGATGTGAGTTTTACATCATTTTGCTAAAGTGGTCTTAATTACTTATTTTTATTGTTAGAATTTTTAAAAGTATCACGGTTTATACTTTATAGGAGCAGATGAGTTCCGTTGATGATGTCATATATATTTAAAGCTCGAAGCCCCTTAGTAAAATATTGCTCGCCTTTCGAGCTAAATATTTAGAAGGACAGTGATAATTATTGAGTTAAGATGCATATGTGATTAGCAAGGTATGAATGGAATAACAGTACGAGTTTTAGCACTCTCGCAAAATGAGTAAAATATGGGTACAGAATTTTCAATTGTTGGTAAACTATCAGACACAAAACTTGTCATAATTAACATGAAATATATATGCATGCACATATATAAGTGCTCATGTAAAGTTGAACGATCATTTCTTCAATCAAATACTCCTATGACAATTTTGTATAATGAAGCAAGTAGTAGGACAAACTGAAGGAAGAACTATTTGAGTTGATCAAACCCCAAAACATGATCGTTAACATATACCATTTTGAAACTTGTAATTTTTTATATTATAACGAACGCACATCTTTTGAATATTAGTTTGTTATGTTTACATGCTTGTTCTCATTAATACGAGGGACACACGCAATGACTCCCAGCTACGTTAAAAAAATCTCATTAGCTTGCCCTAGGGCCGCGTTACGTTGCTATAATCAACCGTAATACAATGACTCCCAGCTACCCTCCTTTCTACCTTCCCCCCTCACACCCTTCCTTAATTATCTCATTAATTCTCGTCCAATTTGAGATTCCTTGCGTGTGATTTTTTATTTGAATTTTTATTTTGTAGGTTTTACAAAATTGAATTCTCAAAGCAGACTAGATCAGACAAATAGATCACTAAGCAATTATCCCTACCCCAATTCTCTGGCAAGGTCATCAACCTCTTCATGTGTTAGTCTGTTGTTACAACTTTTTTCAAGAAATTCAGTTGGTTTAGAATTTAAGGGAAGACGTTTATGTGTGTTTTTCTTTATTTATTAGTCTCTATGAATATGCCTCGCACGTTATCTCCTATCAATCATAAAAATATTAGGTAATGTTATTTGAAATTACATATTATTTACTTTATAAGGTATACAAATATTGTTTGATCGTACTCACTTGATACTTCCATTGAAATATTCTTTTTGGTATATACCCTTTATGTTTTAGAATTGTGTACTTGTGTTGTTAATGTCAAAAAAGGTGAGGATTACTTCGTAAATGAAAAGTCAAAGATATTTGCAATGATAGCTGATTTATAAACCGCCAAAGTATTGCACTTAAATTGAAAGTGACATATTCGAAATTGAATTCAAAGTCCTAAACGTTATATGCTTTTATCCAACTTGGGAATTCTCTACTTCAAGAAATAACTTAAGTTCTAAATGATATAAAATTCAGTAGTATTGTAAGTTATTTTTGTCAATCTAACATTTCGCATTGATTCAATAAAAAAAGATAGGGTGTGTCAAGAGTAACTTAACGTGAGGCTTTGCAAGCCGATGGCTGTAGTATTTCCATTTGCATTTGTAACGTGTATATATTATGGGCACAACCCAAAAAAAAATAAAAAATTGAAGTTTACATTAGAATCTAATTTTATTTTCAAAGCTTAACAGATTGGAAAAATATGAATTGAAGTTGTAGCATGCACTAATTAAATAGAACGAAAGTTTTAAATTGTACGTATATCATATTCACCTTTAGTTTGTATTCGTCCAAGTAATTCCCGATCTGCTTCATTTCTTATGTGCAATTTAATTTCAGATCCACGACCAAAATTTCATCCTGATTAGCGTGCGTTCCAACATTTATCTAATTATGGTAATTCACAAGCAAGTATTATATATGCAATAGCTTTCGTCCTTGCGTGAAAATTATGTTTTAGTCTTTCCATTAAGATAGTTCAAATTCCACCAGTGCATTAGTTCAAATTCCCAGTGCATAGCTCTACTATGATTGGATAGGCTAAAGCAACCTGTAAAATTGATATTTTGGTTGCAATTAGGCTAGCAAAATGGTTAAAAAATAAGTAACTATCCAATCCGACCTATTAGATATCGCTTGTATAACCGACTTTTAAAAATGGATCAAATATGGATATTATCCACTAAAAAAAATGGAACCAAATGGATAATATGGATATCCATATTATTAATACCCATTGTTCTGCTTATTATTTTTCATGAATTCTTGTTTTCTGGGAGACTAAGCTTATTTTGGCTTTTACTTGTGTTCTCACCTGATAATTCCTGAAGTCATGGGTAATATATATGATATCCATACTAGCGAATTAGCCCGTGCTACGCGCGGTCGTTAAAGAAAATCAAAATATGGCTAAACAAAAATTGTTAAATTTTTTTTAATTGAAAAGATCAATCATCGATAAATTTGATCTTTTTCTTTGTTCTTCAACTAATACAATCTGTTGTTTTAACCATATTTTCAAGGTTGATACCAACAACAACAACATACCCAGTTAATTCCCACAATGTGGGGTCTGGGGAGGGTAAAGTGTACGCTGAGCTTACCCTTACCTCGAAGGTAGGGAGGCTATTTTTAAAAGACCTCCGGCTCAAGAGAAACATGACAAAAAAAGGTCAAATAAAGACAAGTTGATCAAAGCAGTATGAAAATGAAACTAACGAAAGCGGAAAAAAAATCATGATAAAGCAGTCTATAAAGAAGGCAGTATCTACCACAGATAAATAAGATAATCGAAGTACAAGAAACAACATATAGTAGTAGGAATCAAAAGACTTTTCAAGGTTGATACCAAATAAGAAAATATCAACTCGACAAATTCAATATCAAACAAAATGACCCTCCTTAATTTTGACCCTCCCATCTCGTATGTCACGAGAATCATATGCCATTGGTGTGGCAAAACCGCGCCATTCGGTCTTCATTTTTTCTTCGGAAAAGGCTCATAAATACCCTCCTTCCACTTTTGGGTCTAAAAATACCCTTAAGGTTTGTTTTTGACTCAAAAATATCCCTCAAACTAACAGATCAAGTTTGGCTCTGTTGAAAAGCCACGTGTCATTTTTTAATTGGCCCATATTTTTAATTTCAGAATAATTAAAACCCACCCGTTTTTTAAAACCCAAACCCACCCTGACCCGTTTTCAATCTAAATTAAACATGGTACAATCTTTTCGGATATTTTAATACAAACATTCCCAAGAATTTTTGGCCGTAAATTGGTCCGAAATCATATATGTGCGACTGGGCTAAGCTTCGAGATGACACTAAATTTTCGGATATTTTAATACAAAAGAAAAATCTTTGTGATAAAATGGAGGATTTTGAGGAGTTATCAAATAGACGACTTTGAATATGGTGATTGACATTTGAAATGGATAATTAGTGGGGGAGTGACAGTAATACATATGGTGTTAATGATGATGAATGAAGAAGAAAAAGAAGCAACAGTGACCAAGTGTGTACTGCAACTGATGGACAAATGTCAAATCTTTAAGCAAACTTGAATGGAGGATTTTGAAAAAATAAAAGCAGTATAAAGAAGAGGAAGAAGGAAATTAGATTGAATGGAGAAGAAGAGACTCAAAGTAGCAGCTTCAGAAGTGAAAACGGGTCAGGGTGGGGTTGGATTTTAAAAAAACTAGTGAGTTTTAATTATTCTATTTTTTTAAAGGGCCAATTAGAAAATGACACGTGGCTTTTTAATAGAGCCAAACTTGATCTGTTAGTTTGAGGGGTATTTTTGAGCCAAAAATAAATTTTAAAGGTATTTTTAGACCCAAAGGTGAAATGAAGGTATTTATGAGCCTTTTCTCATAGGTTAAGGGTATTTGTGAGCCTTTTCCCTTTTTTCTTGAGATATTTCTAGTAAATATTTTAAGTCAAAAATTTTGTTTCACACTTTTACAAATTTAATTGAGAAAAAGCAAAAAAAAATAAAAAAATTATCACATATTCTCATTACCTTACCTTTTTAAAATTTCCTTTTTCATTTTTTGTTATTTTTCATGACTATCTACCCTTCTTTTTCATATGTTTTTCCCTTATTGTTTTCCATCTTAATAATTTTTGCTCGTGTAATCCTACTCTTCTTTGTATTCATCCCACAATTTTTTATTTTTTTTTGTTCTCCCTTTTTCCAACTCTTTTTTTTTATGTTCTTACCTTTGCTTGTTCAATTACTCCGTAAAATCAGTAACTATTATTATCCTTCTTTGTAGGGATCTAGTAGCTCAGTTGGTTAGCTACCTGAACTTTCACCTTGTAGATGAAGGTTCGAATCCTCACGTTGTAATCCCCTCCCCCATTTCCCCTTCCCCTACCCTCTATGTAATAAAACAATTTAAAAAAAAAATTATTATCCTTCTTTTAAACAATTAAGTCAAACTCGTCTTTCTTTTTTTACTAATTTAATGGAATGATTAAAAAATTTCATATCCTAATCATGATTTATGTGCTATGCTATATTAAACATTCATAACCAATCTTGGTTATAATTGATTATCTTCCGCTTCTGTCTTCTACATTTGGTTTATAAAAATCACATGTCGATAAAGTTCAACAATGTACTCCAATATTTTTTTTTTAAAAATCAATGTACTCCAATATTTATGAGGAATTATTCATTCTTGATGAGTATTTTTACGAATGATCTTGCTTTTGTAATTTTATACAATTTTTTAAATCTTCCTTGCGGACTGCAGTAATCTATGAAAATGTGATAAAGTTGAGAACTGCATTAATTTTACATATCAATAAACAACTTTCTTGCAAATTGAAATGTAGTTTGAAAATTTCAAACTAATTTTACATTCTTATATTCCATCAATAGATTGGTAAGTCAATCCACATGATAGCGGAAAGATATATAGAGCCTGTTTGGATGGGCTTATGCCTATAAGTTGTTTGCAGCTACAGCTTATAAGCTAAAAAAATAAATTGGGGTAGTCTAACTTATTTTTTTGGGCTTATAAGCTGTTTTCAGCTTATAAGATGTTTTAGATAATCTAAGTCAAATGGGCTCAATTATTTTTTTGAGCTTATTTTAAGCACAAAATGACTTTAAGCCGGCCAGTCAAACACTCAAAAAAACTAAAAACAACTTATAAGTAACTTATAAGTCAATCCAAACGGGCTCATAGATACTTCCTTAAGCATCACACACGTATACGTTGACTTCCTTACCCTGCTTCTACTTTGGAAAATACTCTAGACTCAAAAAATGAACCTCACCAATGAAAAAAGAAACAGAAGAATAGGTAATTAAGCAAATAAAACCTTTAGAGAATGCTATAATTATGAGTTGAAAAGGAAAGAAGAACCACTTCATACATACAAATAATTTCTCTCAAAAGAATTTCGAACAGTGATAGTTAAAGCATTACCATCTCAATAGCCTACTATGTTTGTATGTCGGTCCGGCCTTAAGAGCAAACAAAAAAAACTGTTGCATGAAATGGAAAAAAAAAAAAGAAAAAGGGGGAAAATTGTTGACAAAAAGAATGCTAGAATAGTTAAAGAAGAAACTCGTAATTCTATAAATGAACAAACAGAAAATATCAAAAATGACATTGCAATTTGATCCGTATCTTGGGTAAGATCCTTTTCTATTGCTATACATGGCATGTCCTCTTAGGACAAGAAAAATTACAGAGTGTTAATCTTTCATCATCATCTGCAACAAAAGTCCTAATGAGATTAGGACAAGAGAAAATACAAGATTACAAAAAATCTACTAACTATAGACTACACATAGCATAAAAGAAAGCTACTCCAACAAAGTAGAAAAGTTTTATTATGTGTGAGGTATGTTATGTCATAGTTGTGTGAGGGTGTCAATTAATTGACAAGTGCACAGTGGATCTTACATTTTTGCCCTTTTCACTAGTCACCTTTCCTTTTCTCTTCACCTACCACGCTATCACTACATCTTTCATTCGAAGCCCCTGCACTCCACCCCACTCCACCCCCACCCCAAATAACTTACACCATCACCCCTTACTAATCTGTATTTGGTTAAACTTAACTGCATACTTTTTTAAAAAATTTGTTTACACAGCCATCTAATTGGAGAAATTAAATAACGCGACAAGGCACGGTGAAAGAGTTAGCAATGTCCGTGAGATTAGAATTTCAGGAATATAGCTAATGTCATTTAGAACGGAGAAGGTTAATGATAAGAATAAAAATAAAATATTAAATTTTAATTGTTAAATATAAGTTATATCTAAACAAGAACCAATCCATCAAAGTAACCTTCCAATCAATCTGTTAACACAGTGCACTGAAATATCATTGTATGGTCAAACCTCTCTTTAATTGTCATTTGTTATAACAACATTTCATTATAACGGCTTGGTTTTTTCCGGAACTGATTTTTCATGTTATATTTTACTTTTATATAGCAGTACTCCACCTATACGAGCAGTAACATTCATTATAGCGCTACGCTCTTTGTAAAATTAACTATATATAACAATCATACTTAAATATTGTGTAATAATATTTTGTAAGAAATATATTATGCATAAAATAAAATATTGAAATATTAAAATATTTATGTTAAGCTCTTAAACTGTCTTCAAGGGAATACTATGAATTCCTTTTTGCTGAAAGTTTGGACAAAATTCTTCGTCAATTCAACCGCTATATTATCACTAAGGGACTAAAATTTACGAAACAATCTGCAATTGTAGAATTCTTACGTCAGACTTAACATATTTAAATTCTCAATTAATTTTAAATGCAAATGTTCCTTAGATTTTAATTATTTATCGGTATGGTACAACTAGTTAAAGATTTATTGGTAATTTCTTAGTCTTTTCAATTTTTAATTAATGAGATATGAAATTAATTGAGGTTTCACAATTAACAAGTATATTATTTCGTTTATAATAAGAATAATTATTTGAGTTTTTTTTATTTATAACAGCTAAATGAGAAGTAAATATCAAATGACAGTATACATGCATAACAATAGCTCACTGTAATAGCTATAAAAAGTTTGGACAAATGTTGTTATTATAACAAAGTTTGAGTACTTTTTTTTAAGCCATCACCATGGTTGTGATCCCATTGGTGTGGGGGGTTAGGATTTGACCCCTACTATGTCCATTAATCGCAAAAAATTACATATGTTAGAGGGGGACATGGACCAAACGTCTAACCAAAGTTGTATTACTAACTAGAGAATGAAGGATTAGCCAATACAATATCCCTCATTATACACTAATATACATTAACTTACAAAGAAGTTACTCTTCTCAAATCTTCTTCTCATGGTAGGGAATTGCCACTTATTTAGCTGAACTAAACCTTTCACCTCTTGAGGAAGATGTTGACAAGAGGACCAAAAAATTTCGTTTCTGCTCTTAGAGGCCATTTTAGCAACAAAAAAAAAATCTGCTACCATATTTGCTTCCCTGAGACAGTGATCAATACTGATTGAACACATTCCAATTTGATTATTGATATCTTGAATAAGCCTCTTCAGGTTGAGATTATCTGTTGAGTTGTTATGTAACATATTAACAATAGCCAGGGAATCCATTTTTAATGTGAAGGAGTCGATTCCTTTTTGCAGACACCACTGCACAGCAAACTTGGCTGCAGCTGCTTCTGTTTGCATACTGCTTCTGCACTGTACAGGCTTCGAAAATGCCATAACAAAGTTGCCATTATGATCTCTCATAATCCCTCCAATACCTGATTGTCCTTGGCAGAAACTCCCATCCACATTCACCTTATATTTTCCAATATCTGGTTTCTGCCAGATGACCTATTGAATATTCACTTTGGGTTGAAGGCTTTCTATATATTGGCACATTTCTGGCCATTTTCTATTAATTCTAACAGTTGGATAAACATTCTTAAAAGCAGCCAAGCAGTTCCATATAATTTGGTATTCCATCTTGTTATGGTACATTTTCTTTTGGTCACCAAATTTACAAGCAGTCCATTGCTTCCAGAGTTCCCAACTTATAAACATTGGCATTACTTGTTTCACCATCTTGTGAATATTGTTGTTAGTTTTTATCATCCACCAATTGTTGAAGATTCTTCTTATTTGTCCTGGTTGGTGTATGATTCCCATCGCAGCCCCAAAAAACTTCCATATATGCATAGCTACCTCTCCCTGCGTAAAAGTGTGTTGTAGCGAATCTGTCACCGGATTTCTGCAGCATAAACAATTAGCATTAGTAGTTATACCAAATCAAACAATAGTTTCCCTGAAGGGAAGTTTTCCTTAACATAGTCTCTATGCTAGGAAAGATATTTTAAAAGGGGCAGCCTTATGCCAAACATTGTTCAAGAAATCATCTTTATGGTTGACACTTCTAGTCAAGTTCCAAGAAGTTTTATTGGAGTAGTGACCATCTTCAGAGATGTTCCAAGTAGCTTCATCCTCTTGAGCAAGTGGTCCAATTTGAATGTGCATAATACTCTGAACCATATGCATTGGAAGGATACATGAAAGAACTCTTTGATAACGTCCAAATCCACTCCTCAAAGAGAAGTGTACACGGTCGTCTGCAATATATTTTACCCAACTATGAGTCGGGGTCGATCCCACAGGGAACAATATGCTAGGCAATTAAGAAATTAAGGAACTTTCACCAACTAAGCTAAAGCCAAACGATAGATAATATTTTGGTTTTTTGGATAAGATTATAACTAATGCAAAAATATAAACTAACCTAGAAAGCGAGTAAAATGATCAATGGCCACAAGCATGGATAATAGGAGATTACACTCAAGTAACGATCCAACGTATTTTACGATTTTACAACTAAGAGCGGGTTTATGTTAATAGATAATGGTTTCTACAATCTCATTGAAAGTCTTCCAACCAAATCAATGAATTTCACTCTAAGCTTTTCCAAGCCTTAGAGTGTGATATCAAGCACAACCAATTGAATCTCAAGTAACTATCCTATTCCTAGCTCAAGTTATTAGATGGGTTTAATGACCCAAATTCTTGTTAATTAATCTTTCCCAACCTAGATTTCCTCTTCCGATCTCAATCAAAGTAAATGGGTGAGTCCTAGGGTTAGCTAATCCCTTTGGAAACATTCAAGAACGAGATTAATTAAAGAAACAATAACCCACTTCATTAGGAGTAAAAATCATTCAATACATAAGCAAAACAAGAGTTTCATTCAACACTTTAATCATAGAATATTTCCATAAACAAGATTCAAGTGAAGAAAATAAATACTACACACTTAGATATACAATACAAAGCAAGGAATTGAAGAAATGAATTAAAGGTTTCAGAAATACTCAATCAAATCTTCAAATCTTCAACCCCAAAGTGTGGTATAGAAACCTAGTCTCCAAAACTTGTAAAAAACTACCAAAGATATGTATTACAAACCCTAAAAGAGTATTTATATTATTCCAAAAAACGGGAACAAAATCTGGACCATAATACCCTCTTGCACAACATGATGCACAACATGCTATTCACATGTTCAACATGCTAATCACATGTTGTGCCAAAACCGTAGCATCTGGTGACAATTTCTCTGTCACCACATGCTGCTCGCATATTGCACATGCTGCGCCATGTGCTACTCGCACATGGTGCCACTTTCTCTGGCAGCAGATGCTGCACCACATGCTGCTAGCATGTTCAACATGCTGCACCATGTGCTATTAGCATGTGGTGCCAGAAACGTTGATTTGTTCTATTTTTGCTCTATTTTGGTCCGTTATGCTCTCCGGGCATCTTTTCCTACAAAACAACATAAAAACACAAAAAGTAACAACAAAAGTGCTTAAAGAGTCACAAAAACTTAAGGAATTAGCATCGAATATCGCGTAATTTCACGACTCATCAACACCCACAACTTAAAGTCTTTGCTTGTCCTCAAGGAAATCAAACCAAAAATCTCAATGAGGATCCACTTTAAGCACAAAAACATGACTTTGGTTGGTACCAACAATTAGGCTACAAGCATGTGAAGCTTCAACCAAATAACTCCCCCATTTCAAAATACAATTTCAAGAATGCAATAGAGATTTAAAATCATCAAGCAACAACACTCAAGCCTCAATAAGTGACTCAAAATCACAAGCTTACTAAATATGCTCAGTTGACTCAACTTTGGATTTTTCAACATCACCAATCTATCGTAATCCATATGCCCTCACAAGAAAGAAAGTCCCAAAATCACTATATTCACAATGACAACACAAGGGACAAATACACAAAGTCACTCACACTCAACAAAGAAATTCTAGTGCTAACAAATATCACACCATAAGCTTGCCCTTATTTTCAATCATCACTAACTCAAGAACATTCAGTTGGAGATCACATAGGGACTTTTTAAGCTTGTAATGTAGGCTTAGGGAAGGGTAGGATAAGTATGTGGGATACAAGTGACTACGCCCTCCTTGAGCACTACACGTACTTTTTGTCCACTTTCCTCTTCATTTCAAAACATCACTCCTTCCTTTGCATACTAGTTTTCCCAATTATTCAAAAAAAAAAACCCTCAAAGAGAAGTGTACACGGTCGTATGCAATATATTTTACCCAAATATGAGTCGGGGTCGATCCCACAGGGAACAATATGCTAGGCGATTAAGAAATTAAGAAACTTTCACCAACTAAGCTAAAGCCAAACGATAGATAATATTTTGGTATTTTGGAGAAGATTATAACTAATGCAAAAATATAAACTAACCTAGAAAGCGAGTAAAATGATCAATGGCCACAGGCATGGATAATAGGAGATTACACTCAAGTAATGATCCAACGTATTTTACGATTTTACAACTAAGAGCGGGTTTATGTTAATAGATAATGGTTTCTACAATTTCATTGAAAGTCTTCCAACCAAATCAATGAATTTCACTCTAAGCTTTTCCAAGCCTTAGAGTGTGATATCAAGCACAACCAATTGAATCTCAAGTAACTATCCTATTCCTAGCTCAAGTTATTAGATGGGTTTAATGACCCAAATTCTTGTTAATCAATCTTTCCCAACCTAGATTTCCTCTTCCGAGCTCAATCAAAGTAAATGAGTGATTCCTAGGGTTAGCTAATCCCTTTGGAAACATTCAAGAATGAGATTAATTAAAGAAACAATAACCCACTTCATTAGGAGTAAAAATCATTCAATACATAAGCAAAACAAGAGTTTCATTCAACACTTTAATCATAGAATATTTCCATAAACAAGATTCAAGTGAAGAAAATAAATACTACACACTTAGATATACAATACAAAGCAGGGAATTGAAGAAATGAATTAAAGGTTTAAGAAATACTCAACCAAATCTTCAAATCTTCAACCCCAAAGTGTGGTATAGAAACCTAGTCTCCAAAACTTGTAAAAAACTACCAAAGATATGTATTACAAACCGTAAAAAAGTATTTATATTATTCCAAAAACGGGAACAAAATCTGGACCATAATATCCTCTTGCACAACATGCTGCACAACATGCTATTCGCATGTTCAACATGCTAATCGCATGTTGTGCCAAAACCGTAGCATCTGGTGACAATTTCTTTGTCACCACATGCTGCACAACATGCTGCTCGCATGTTGCACATGCTGCGCCATGTGCTACTCGCACATGGTGCCACTTTCTCTGGCAGCAGATGCTGCACCACATGCTGCTAGCATATTCAACATGCTGCACCATGTGCTATTAGCATGTGGTGCCAGAAACGTTGATTTGTTCTATTTTTGCTCTATTTTGGTCTGTTTTGCTCCGTTATGCTCTCCGGGCATCTTTTCCTACAAAACAACATAAAAACACAAAAAGTAACAACAAAAGTGCTTAAAGAGTCACAAAAACTTAAGGAATTAGCATCGATTATCGCGTAATTTCACGACTCATCACTCTTGCATCCCATTTCCTGTCCACCATGAAATCTTTAACTTTAACATTAGATAAGAGTCCATCTAATTGCATATTAGGGATCATTGCCAAGGTACCATGATCTGTCTATATATCCCACCAGAAATTGCTATCACCACTGTTGATATGCTATTTGATGTTAACTTCAGCTTTGCTTCTTGCCCAACCAAACTTTTCCATTCTTGTGAGTTCCCAGGGATCCATATTTTTTGTGCAATATGATTGTAGGAGCAATACTTACTCTTCATGTAATCTGCCCACAGGGATTGCTTAGTTCTCAATCTCCACCATCTTTTAATTGCAAGATTGTCAGAGATATCCATTAGGCTCCTTATACCTATGCCACCTTCCTCCTTTGTACGACACAAATTAGACCAGGAGCTCCAATGGTGCTTCCTTCTATCGATGGAATATCCCCAAAAGAATCTTGCAATATGTTTCTCAATCATTTTCAAAGTCCCTTTTGGAGGATTCATTGCTGATAGAGTATAAGTTGGCAAGGATTGGAGAACACTTTTAATCAAAACAGTCTTTCCTCCATATGATAACATTTTGCCTTGCCATCCATATAATCTCTTCACCACTTTTGTCACCATGCCATCAACGTATTCCACCTTCTTCCTTTTAGAGTATAAGGGACATCCAAGATAAGTGAAAGGAAAAGACTTATCCATATATCCTAAGCATTGTCTCAGCCTGTTAATTCTATATGGACTGGTTTTTGCTGCCACAAAGAAGAAACTCTTATCCTCATTGACCTTTTGACCTGAAGCCTTCTCATATTTGCATATTTGCCTCTTAATAAGATTAACAGATCTAGAATTACCACTAGAAAAGATTACAATGTCATCTGCATACGCCAGATGATTAACTTTTGGCCCTTTCAAATGCATAGCAAAAGGTATGAACCTGTTATCATTGTGCAAGTTGTTTAAAGATCTTGATAGAACTTCAGCTGCTAGGATGAAAAGTGCTGGAGATATGGGGTCTCCCTGTTTTAAGCCTTGTAAGGATCGGAAAAAACCATGTCTTGCACCATTGATCAATACAGAATATCACACATTGGAGATTGTTTTCATGATAAAGTCTATCCATTTTGAATTGAAACCAAATCTGTGCAGAACCTTTGAAAGAAAGGACCACGAGAGCCTGTCATATACCTTTGACATGTCAAGATTTATTACAATATACCTCCCTGATTAGGCTTTGAGATATCATGGATAATCTCTTGGGCCAACATGACATTTTCTGTGATCAATCTACCAGCAACAAAACCACTCTGATTTTTTGAAACAGGCTTATCAAGAAGAGGGTTCAGTCTTGAAACAAGTATCTTAGATATTATCTTGTTAGATACATTGCTTAAGCTGATAGGTCTGAAATCATTAAAGGATGCAGGGGAGTCTATTTTAGGAATAAGTCCCAGACATGTATGAGTATAGAACTTAATAATCCCTTTTATTCCATCACAAAGTCAATGACTTCCTTCTTAATAATATTCCAACACTGTTGATAGAACATCCCATTGAAACCATCTGGGCCAGCACCGCTTTCAGTGCTGATACTAAAAATTGCACCCTTAATCACCTCTTCATCAGGCATTTTGATAAGGTTTTGATTTTCCTCCGGGATAATAATAGATGGAATGCAATTGAGCACATTATTACCCTTAACAAGCTGATTCAGATTGAAGAAGTTTTTATAGTGTCTAACAGCAGCATCTGCTATCTCTTCTTTCCCTTGTAACCAAGTTTCCCTATGATTTTTGATAGAGAGAATCTGCATCTTCCTTCTTCTTTCTCTTAACAGACTATGAAAGTATTTTGAATTGTAATCTCCTTCTTTAAAACAATTAGTCTTGGTTTTCTGTCTAAGGAGATTATCCTGCATTCCCAACCATTTTACATACTCAGCATGGCCTTTATTGAGCTCCTCTCTGTGATGTCCATTGTTATTTTGCAAATCCATATCCTCTAGACTGAGCATCTTAGCTTCCCCGTTGCCAACTTCTTCATGAATATCCCCAATGTTCTCTTTGGACCATTGGCTAAGTCCAGCACTCAAAGTCTTCAACTTACTTTGCAGAATCCACATGGGATTCCTCTGGACAGTGGTATCCCAACTTTGTTGAACTACCTCCTGAAAATCAGGCTGTTTGGACCAAAAATTCAGAAATCCGAAGTATTTGATGTGTTGTTGTTGATCCTTGTGGGATTTCATTAACAAAGGTCTATGACCAGAGCCAGTTCTGGCCAGATGATTGACTTCATTGTGATTAAAAAATTGAGTCTATTGATCATTAATCATAATGCTATCCAATCTCTTCCATATCCTCTTACTAGGTCTTCTATTATTGCACCAAGTGAAGTTGGGACCACTATAACCAAGGTCCACAAGACCACAAGCTTCCATAGTGCTAATAAAATCTAAACTTTTATTAGCCCTGTAATGTTTACCTCCTATTTTTTCAGCAGGGTCCATGAGAACATTAAAGTCACCCCCAATGCACCAAGGGCCATCTACAGTATTGTTCATGTTAACTATGTTGTCCCAAAGATCTCTCCTTTCTATAGTAGTGCATTTTGCATAAAAAAACAGTAATATAGGAACCTGAGTCATCATTTTTATCCTTCATATTGAGAGTGATATGCTGTTCATTATCCTCCACCAATTCAGTATGATCCATGTAATTTCAAAAACATCAAATTTTCCCATTAGAGTTGTAAACACAGTGCTGGTACCCAAGGAACTTTTTGTAACCTTCTATTTTGCTCTTATCGACAAAAGGTTCAAATATAGCAATAAAAAACAGTTTGTTGATTCTAGCAAGTAGTTTGAGTCTGTGAATAGCTTTCTTGGATCTCACCCCCCTAATATTCCAAAATAGAGTATTAATCATTGGAAATTAGTAGGTGTAGATTTTTGTGTACTATTCTTACTTTTGAAAGTATAAATAGCCTTGTCATTATATTATTTTCCTCCTTTTTGATTTCTGCTTCCCCCTTTTGGAAAATCCTCCTTACCCTTCTCATGATCCTCCTTGTCGAGTTCTTGATCATTGTCATCAACCTTCTGTTTCCTTGTTTTACTTCTTTGCCTGCTTCTACTTCTTCTACTATTGTTCTCCTCACTGTTTTGGTTTTACTCTTTGTTACTACTATGTGTCCTGGATTGTAAATATTGTTGCTCATCCCTCTCTTGATTTTCACCTTGGGTCTGTTCAGTTTGGTCATTCTGCTCGCAATTTAACTCCACAAATAGTTCAATGGACTTCATATTGTTGCTTTCCATTAGTAGGATATCAGAAGTTTCACCCCCTACTTCTCTATTTCTTTTGCTCTGCACTTCCTCATTGTTGTTGTTTTTCTGTTCATCCTCCCCTTCTTCCTTGTTCTCCTGTTCAGTTGATTCTCCACTATTATCACCTTTTTCATGTTTCTTTTGTTCTTTCTCTTTTTTTCCATCTTTTTTGCTATTCTTTTGACTATCTTTCTCATAGTTGTCACCTTTAGTAGCTTGGTTTTCCATACCATTCTTCTCCCCTTCCTCATGTGTTCCTAGCTCCTCATCTATAGTCTTCCTTTTTTTCCTGGTAATGTTCTGCGGCAATGCAGCTGACTGCAGCACAACATTTTTCTTTTTTGGCATTCTTTTTTCTTTGTACTTCTTCTTTTTTGTTCCTTTTTTCATATTCCTTCTTTGTTGTGTTGTACCAGCTGTAAACTGTATCTTTTTCTCCTACTGATTCACCTCTTCTTTGTTCTCACTCTCTTGATGTTGATCATTGTCTTTTGCATGGTTCTTTCCCGCAGTCTTTTCACCTTTCTCTTCATTCTCACCTTTGTTTCCATTACCCTTCTCTTTCTCCTCCTCCTTTGTTCCCTTTTCGTTTGTTTCTGTTTTATCAATATTTGGATTCCCATACACCTATTTTTCTTCATTATTCTTTTGCTCCACCCTCCTACATTGTAGGACAGAATGCCCCAAGATCTTACAGTTAGTGAAAATTTAGGAGGGTTTTCATATTCTAGTTTTTGTGTGAACCCTTTTCTTGGACAAGTCTCATCCTCAGATCCTATCCAGATAGAATTCAATTTAGGCTTGGTCAAGTCAATCTCTACTCTCACTTTTGCCATGCTAGGCCTTGTTCTATTCTCAGTAGCTAAATCCAACATTAAAGGGGTTCCTAGTGGTGCAACAATCTGCTTGATGTAATGCCATGAGTGGCAATGGAATGGCAGTTCCGGTACCCATATTGGGACAATCGGGGAATCTTCCTCCGGTCTAAAATCCGCTGACCACTTCTCCAACCACATCACCTGCCCTTCAATTTCGATCGACCTCTTATACCCAACCGTTTTACAATCGATCTCATTATCAAAATCTAAGAAAACAGTACGATAATCGAAAACCTCAATTTGGACCTTACCTCGAACTGTAATCTTCTCTGAGAATCTGGTTCTGATCTTATCCATTTAAGGTCGAGTCTTAATAAATTTGCCCACAAGGGTAAGTTTACATTCTTCCGCCATGACTCCATAGAATTCCCTTGTTTTGAATAGCACAACCGTCTTCCCGTCGTGATTTGCATATAGAGCTTTCACATCAGGGTTTCCATGCTTTTTGTTAGGGATTAGAGTAGGATTGGTTTGAATTACTTTGGCATAATTTTCTTTTCCATGAATTGATTTGTTTTCATTACTCGCAGTGGCCAGAGAATTGTGATTCTCAGTCGGACGCGCCATTTCCGGCCTCGCCGGAGTCCCCATGGGACTGAGCGTGAGCTTACGCGCCGAGAATTGTGGGGAAAAGTGACCGTTATTAGAAAAACATTCTTATTTGTACGGAGAGTATTTGTATATCAAATGGAGCAGATAAATTAATATATGCATGAAATAAATAAAATATTGGCGAAAAAAAACTTAGAAAAGTGAGAAAACCATGCTTGAAATCTAACATAAACGGTGCCTTCATCAGTAGAGTAAGAAGAAAAAGATTAGAGAGGGTGGGGGGTAGGGGGGATCTGGTGGGTGGAGAAAAAGGCGGAGTTTTGCTGTGGCCGGAGAAAGAGAAGTGGGACCCATAGTATACTTTTAAAAAAATAATCACCCTCACATGCCATGTCATACGTGTATCTCACCCACAGCATAAAGTTTAACAAAGTATTACAGAGCCTAGCTAGAAGAGTACTCCTTCCGTCTCATAATAAGCGTCACTTTAACCAATTTTGTTTTGTCCCATAATAGTGTCACCTTAGGATACCAATGCATATATTGACTAGTTTTTTTCATTTTTGCTCTTGGAGAAAAAATGACAAGTTTCTTTATTCAAGGCCAAAAATTGGATTCACAATGTCAAATTTTGAGTTTCACGTGAAAATGAAAATTTTGGCCTATGGAAGATAGGATTAGTAGGAGGCAAAAGAAGTAGTAGTACTCTAAATGATGATGGTTGGATTCCAATATCAAAAGATGAACTACTTATGCATGCTCTAATCATCAAGAGGAAAAAAATATTTTTTTTTTACATAAGGGTAATTTGTAAACTTTACACTTCATTAATTTCTTAATATGTGTATTTTTTACTAAGATAATACTTATTATGGGACGGAGGAAGTAACTTTCAACTATGGCTCCAATAGGACTTGCTCATTCTTTCTTTCTCCTGTATAAGAAGTGGGAGCGAGCTGTTGAAGCAGCCATCACTTCGTTGACATGCCAGCTTCTTTTAAGGGTAATTTTGGAACTTCAAGATATGTATGCCTTAAAATGTTGTACTTGATGCCTTATCACTTGTTCACGTGGGCATTAATTTGCTATACACTAGGTTCACTTGTCCCCAGACCTCACGTTGTGAGATTTTACTGGGTTGTTATTGTTGTTGTAGGTCCACTTCTATTTTGAACTTCACACACTGACTTTGCAACATCCGAAGTTCTGCATCATGACCATGTGGGTCCCGCATTGATGTCTCAATTTGACATTTCTCACTCTGTTTCCTTTTTTGTTTTCGTTTTTTTTTTTTTTTAAGTAGTATGTACTCCCTCCGTCCCATAATAAATGTCACCTTGGTCAAATTTTTTGATCTCATAATAAGTGTCACTTTAGGAAATCAAGACATAAATTGGCTAGATTTTTCAAATTCTACCCTTAGATAATAAAGTAACATCTAGATGATGATTGAAAAAGCCACATAGTAACTTGGTATTATTGGATTCTCAATGTCAAAAGATTTGCTTTTTGTGCATGCTCTAATCAAAAGGTAAAAGTAATTTATTTTTATTATATAGGAGTAATTTAATAAACTTTATATTACATTATTAATTTCTTAATATGCGTTTTTTTTTTACTAAAATGACACTTATTATGAAATGAGAGTACTAATTTTGTATTAAGCTTTCCAGATTATTTCTGAAATCATTGCAGTGAGTAGCTGAATCAGGCATGTCTTCTCTCCAGTCGAGGGCAATTCGGTCACGATGCTTTTCCTAAATTGTGCTAACGCCTGATGATGTGTCCTAAGCTACTGAATCTTCACTGTGGACGCCACTTACCACTCAAGCTTTACACTTTCTTTAACAGGAGTGTGCAATCCGTTTACACTACTTACGACCTTTCATTATTAAAATCGAGTAGCTTTTCAATATAGAATTTTAAATAATTTTAACTATAAAAAATCTCTCTTTCATAATTCTATAATTCAAATGTTAATTTTTATTAAAATAATACAGTATAACCACATATTTATATGTTACGAAACTGTATTATCTCTTACAGAAACATTAACACACGTACAATGATCAGAAGATAAAATAGTTACTATGGAGACCAGAAAAACTCCCAATTTACAATATATATAAGTGTCATGGGGTACGAACATAGCTTTCAATAGCTGTACCATGAGCTTCACAATTTGTGCAGGCAATGAATGCTTATATCCTAAGTTATATAACTTGTACACTTTATCCAACTATTTTTATATCATGCGTAGACATATATCATAATACTTAATATTTATTCTCTTCTCATGTATATACGTATGCACTTAAATTTAAATTTTCCAACACATTTATTTTCTTCGTGCACTTTTACTTAGACGTATGGAGTTCAATTTTAATTCTCTTACACAAATTTATTTTCTTCGTGCACTTTTACTTGTTCACTTTTGACTTTTCACGTTCTTGCTAAATATTTATTCTCTGCTCATGTATACATGTATGCGCTCCAATTTTATTTTTTCGACACATGTTTATTTCCCCCGTGTACTTTTATTTGTGCACTTTTAACTTTTCATATTATTTAAGAATTAATAAATGAAGTACTCCCTCCATCTCATATTAGTTAGCCACATTACTTGGATTTTCACGTTCTTTAAGAATTAATAAATGAAGTACTCTCTTCGTCGCATATTACTTGGCCACATTACTATACTTGGCTTTTCACAATCTTTAAGAATTAATAAAAATGAAGTACTCCCTTCGTCTCATATTACTTGGCCACATTACTAAATATATATATTTTTCTATAATATATAAGCATGGAGGAGGAACGAACATCGCTCCTGTCACACCCCATTTTAACCGGGTCTGATTTAGGGGTATGACGTATTGGTGATTCCTGCTTATTTTTGTTTTAAGGAGTCTCCACCTAATTAATTTAACGGTGAATTAGGACACCTAAATGTTAACTAAGGTAAAGTTAAAACTAAACCTCCGTTAATAGTCTGCTTAACCAGTATGATTCTAGGTAAGGGCTCTATATTATCCTAAAGGGAAGGGGTTAGGCATCCTTTAGAATCCGTTAACTTACGGTTATCCGACCAAACTTAGGTTAATTAGTTAAAATAAGATACAATGTTCAAATTTTAAAATGACTTACAGGTATTGCTTAGGTATTAAAGGAAAGTAATGTCAGTTAAGATTTATGAAAAAAAAAAAGATAATTTGCACAAAAGAGAACTTTAAATGCTACTTAAAAATAAGACTTATAAATATTGCTTAGATTTTAAATGAAAGCAATAAATAATGTTATTTAAAATAATACTTGTAAAAGTATAATAGCTCGCATAAAAGAGGATTTTAAATGCTATTTAAAATAAAACTTAAATGTTACTAAGACTTTATATGGAAAATATAATAAATGCTATTCAAGATAAGACTTATATGAAATTAGGATATTTTGCCTATAAATAATAGCTTTTGGGAAAAGAATTTAGCAATTTTGAACTTTGAATAAATTATATTATAGGAATGTAGCAATATAGAAAAATCTAGACTTATAAATAGAATTCAAAATATATTATATTAATTATGCTTTAAAATATGTATGAATGTTTCAACTTGAATGAGTTTCCTATAAAACATATTTGAGTTTATAGTGACATTTTAAAGACGTCTTGAAAAAAATATATAGTCATGCCATTTTTTGCGAATCAATCATTCCGAATAAAATATAAATATTAAACGTTATAAATAGTTTTAACGTAAAAAGAAGATAATAAAATTTATGGAGTTGATGGTTAGTCTTCCTTAAACTAACTACCCACTATTAAGACTTAAACCCCACTAAATTTACTAGAATTTATCTAAGTTGAGAAAACAAAAACGAAATAAAGAGCCAATCATGTCATACAAATTAAATGCATAAAAAATAAAATAGAAGAATCCATAAGCTGAATGGGCTCAGCCTCTTTAAGGACCACTGCTGCTGTTGCCATTGGGCTTTAGCCCAACAATCTCTTTTACATCATGTTGTGGACTGTTGCTACTGCTGTGTGGGCTTAGGCCCAATAATAATGACTCAGAGGATTTCGTTGGGCTTTAGCCTAACATCGAATGCGGAAGAAGAACGAGTCCCTCGGACTCGTATGTGAGGTTCATGCGAAAATGAAAGGGAAAGGATTAGTATACACTCAACGAATAAGGTAAAACATGTAAAATATAAACTCAAAATAGATCAGTAGATGATACATAATATGTATATTTTAAGTATACTTCATGTATACACAGGTATATATGACTTCTCTGCTTCAACAACATTAAAGCGTTTATATCGTAATACTGATGACGATAATGATAATGATGTTAATAGTGATGATGCTTGTGAGCTAGTATATGTATGCATCTATGTATGACTATTATGGAACCCCGAGCTTATGAGGCCGGGTATGATATGTAAATAAGTATGTAAACGATTACGAAGCGCGCGCACACCTTTGCAGAGGGTACGGATAACCCTGACGCCTTGGTAGGGCCAGGTAGATGTAACCCTGAAGCCTTGGTAGGGCCAGGTACGAGTAACCTTGAGCCTTGGTTGGCCAAGTATGTATGAAACACCAATCCTACGTGGTCAGGTATGCTATGTAAATGCTATGTATATGATATGAGTACGAATATGATATGACTATGTATATGAACGTGAATAAGGGCATTTATACGAAAATATGAGCACAAATATGGTATGGGTACTATCACGGAATACGGATAATGATGTATGTACACAAATACGTATTAGCAATGGAAAGTTCCTATGAAAGGCAAGTAAGTGCATATGACGATGATATTGCCATCTCCCATCCTATGCTATTTCTTATGTTGCTATTTATGCTTCTATATTGATATTGATCATGCTTTACATACTCAGTACATTCTTCGTACTGACGTCCTTTTGTTTGTGGATGCTGTGTCATGCCCGCAGGGGTACAGGGAGACAGGCTTGATCCATAGCTTCTTTCTCAGAGATTACATAGCAGAGCTCCATTTCATTCGGAGCCATAGCTTTTGGGTACTTATTCTTTTGTGTACATAATTATGGGCATAGCGGGGTCCTGTCCCGCGCATGTGATATGTTATATTCTTCTTAGAAGCTCGTAGTCACGTGTATATGGTTAGATATGTCTGGCCTTGTCGGCCTATATTTTGTATATCATTTGACAGCCTTGTCGGCTCATGTACGTTGATGTGGCATAAATGCCAAATATAGTATAAAGGCATCATCGTCCAATGGGACTAGTGTGATTGATGAATAGAAATGTATGTTAACTTATGTGGCTCACCTAGATGTAAGCATAAGTGTAAGTTGAGGGGTGCCCGGGTGGGCTAGCACCGGGTGCTCGTCGCGGCCCTCTAGACGGGTCGTGACACAAGCACAAGGCCTTTCACTAGAAGTCAAGCAAGAGAACTTCAAGAGTTGCAAGCCTTGTTCATGAAAAATGACGCATTGGAGGAGATTGGAGAGAAGACTTCGCGGATTTACAACGTTTGAGAGTTGGCATTGGAAGAGTTACAAAGTGGCTAGAAGCGCAAAATGGCTAAAAGTGCAACTATGGGGCTAAGATTGCAATTAGAGGTCATACTTGCAAGTTATGGGGTTGGAATGGCAATTGGAGGTCATAATTGCAAGTTATGAGGCTTTGGATGCAATTGAAGACCCATGTGGGTATTTTTGTGAAAGAGCCACTTTAGGGCCTTTTGGTGTAACAGACATTAGTATAAATAGTTCTTTTCATCCATTTGGAAGACTTATCTTGGATATAGTGTGAATTTATATTTTGAGAGATTTAGTTAATAGATAGTTTGTTTGGTTGATTATTGACTAAGTGTAATTTCTTAGTTGTGCATTGAATTGCAAGTTCCATTGAATTCATATTAGGTTGCTCATTTGTGGAATCATTTGAGTCCTTTCTTTGAATTCAAATTACTTAGGTTCTTAGGGTTGAATCAAATTGGGAGGGATTGGGTTTGATATACCCAATTTTGCCCATAGATTTACTATCCTTTGGGTCTAGTATCTATCCTTCTATCTCTTCTTTTCCCATTGATCCAAGTTCCTTTTATTTTCTTTTGTTGTTTGTGAATTCTTAGAGTTTCCTTAGGTTGAATCTTATCAATAGATATGGCACATTACAGTCAAATTTTCCTCAACTCAACTGGAATTAGACTTGGAATTGTGCTAGCGGTTGTGTGCCCATATGAATTGTGCTATAGCTAAATTTTAGAGCTGTCAAAATGGGCCAGGTCAGCCCAACCCAACGCCAGCCTCGCGGGCCAAGAAATTTGATGGGCTGGGGCGGGTTGACCCTTCATTTGAAAGGGCCTTAAAATGGCCAATACAAGCCTGGAATTAGACTTGGAATTGTGCGCACATATTTAATTGTGAAATAAAAAGGAGAGGTGTGAAGATCACATATTAACTTGCGAGAGGTGCGAAAATTGGTGAAGAGCACAGTTAAGGGAGCCACATATATGAGAGTGACGCGTGAGAGTGATATTTGTGAAGCGAGGAGCGCACATATATGGGAGGCGGCACAATCCAAATTTTCCTCAACTCAACTATGACCAACTATATGCACCTAATGACCAAATCATAGATATGGCACATTACAGTCACATTTTCCTCAACTCAACTGGAATTAGACTTGGAATTGTGCGCACATATTTAATTGTGAAATAGGGGAGAGGTGTGATTATCACATATTAACTTGGTGTGAAGATCACATATTAATTATCTCTGTGAAGATCACCTATTAATTATCTCATTTATGTATGTTCTTCGAATGAAATGTGGGTGTTTTAAAAAAATGGGTCAACGGGGAGTGAAGATCACATATTAATTGTGAAATATGTGAAATAGTGGTTTGGCACACAACCGGCACAATTCAAATTTTCCTCAACTCAACTATGACCAACTATATGCACCTAATGACCAAATCATAGATATGGCACATTACAGTCAAATTTTCCTCAACTCAACTGGAATTAGACTTGGAATTATGCTAGCGCTTGTGTGCCCATATGAATTATGCTATAGCTAAATTTTAGAGCTGTCAAAATGGGCCAGGCCAACCCAACCTAGCCCCAGCCTCGCAGGCCAAGAAATTTGATGGGCTGGGGCGGGCCGACCCTTCATTTGAAAGGGCCTTAAAATGGCCAATACAAGAAATTTGATGGGCTGCGGCCGGCCGGCCATTCATTTGAACGGGCCTTAAAATGGCCAACCCAACCCTACAAGGGTCGTGGGCTGGGACAGGCCAGCCCTTCATTTTTTCAATATTTTTTTATAAGAAAAATTTTCATGTTTATCTAAATTCAAACTTAAAATGCTGTCAATTTCTTAATAACATAGTAAAAAGAACATAAAATAACAATCATCAATTCATAGCATACATATGAGTAATGGTCTAATGGAGCCTAAAATTATAATCACATATCCAAAAAATATAATGTCTAAGAAAATAAGAAGATTCACAAAGCAAAAGTGGCAAACAGTTATGTTGTTACAACAATTCAACAATCTAGCAGAAAAATATTAACAGAAAAAAAAGAGAGTCTATTTTGACAAATAGATAAATAAAAGAAACTAAACTTGAGAAGTACACGTATGGCTTAAAACTTCAACCAACAATACTTAGAATATTTTGTTAAGTGAAATAAAGGAACTAAATAATTGTCCAAGTCATGAAACGTTCAACCAAATATACCAAATAAAAATTCAACAACCAAATATACCAAGTCTTAGGGTCCAAAAGAAATTGATGAAGTACGCTCCTCAGAAAAGTTTCACTAGCACTTATTATGAATCCAACACCAATATGTCATCTTCTTCAAGAATCCTCTTCTGATAATGTAGCTGTAACATCCTCATCTTCATCTACAATCCATATGCAATGTTATAGTTAAACACTAACAAATAAGTAAATTTTAAAAAATAATAATATTAAATTCACATAAAAAAATATTACCACTTTGAGTGTGGGTAAATCCGTGCAACCAATTTCTAGTAGCAACAAGTGTTTGGACATTTTCATGATGAATACAACTTCTATACTTCGTGAGAACACGACCACCAATGCTAAATGCTAATTCCAATGCTACATTAATAATCGGAATACTAAGTACATCACGCGCCAGCACTGAAAGATCGGGATATTTTCCAGAATGATCCTTCCAATACATGATAGCGTCCATTTCTCGATACTTCTCATGATCAAGCTTTGGTTCCTCTAAATAAAGGTCCAATTCTGATTTTCCATCATTAGAAGTAGATTCATTCTCAAATGCTTTGAATTCCTATGAAGTTAAAAACATGATAATTCGTACAACAACAACAACAACAACAACAATAATAATAATAATACAAAAAGATGAAGAAATTTGAGATATAAATAGAAAGTATTCAAATTACAACATGATGAAATTACTTACCTCGAATATTTTTAATCCCTTTCCTTTGGATTTTCTTCTATCTTCACTTGAGGTAGTGAGACATTAGAAGAAGCACTTGTAACATCTTGCTTGTTTGCATAATGACCATAGAGCTTGTATAATTTACTTTTCACGTTTCCTATCTTTTCTTGGTCAGAAGTAGGATCCAACTTGGAGTAACAAAAGTTTAAAAATTGCAACTTCATGCGAGGATCAAGGATTGCTCCAAATGCAAGTACTACACTATACAAAATCCAATATTTTTCAATTTTTCACACATTTTTATACCCATTTCCTTAATAAAATTATCCTCATTATTCAAATTCTCTTTGAGCAAGCATTCAATTCTCCAAACCTGCATAAAATACAAGTTAGAGGTTGGGTAGCTTGAACCACAGATCAAGTTAGTTGTCTCATAAAAGAGCTCAAAAAATTGACATATTTTCTCCGCCCTTCTCCATTGATCAAACGTAGGACAATAAGCATAATTTCTGTCAACCAAATGTAGACTAGCAAATGCCTTTTCATACTGGAGTGCTCTCTCAAGCATCAAATATGTCGAGTTTCATCTAGTTGATACGTCCAGACGTAAACCAAGAGTTGTTTCAATGCCAACTTCCTTTACACGTTGCTCAAACTTCAGTATTCTCCCATTAGATCCTTTAACATATTTAACACTTTCCCTAATTGCAAATAACGAATCACTAGTTGCTTTTAAACCCTCTTGAACAATCAAATTCAAAATATGAGCAGAACAACGCACATGAAAGAACTCACCATCACATAACAAACTCTTTTGCAATCTAAGATGTCCTTTTAAAATATTTTGCAAGCTGTCATTGGCAGTGGCATTATCCAAAGTGATCGAAAATACCTTCTTTTCTATGGCCCACTCTTTCAAACAGTCATATATAGTAGCAGCCAATTCAACTCCAGTGTGAGGTGGATATATACGACAAAAGTTTAAAATTATACAAACCAACCTCCAATTTTCATCAACGAATTGAGCAGTTAAACAAATATATCCTTCAGAATTAGATAATGTCCAACAATCAGAAATCAAGCTTACCCTATTAGAAATTTTAGCTAAGCTTCATTTCAATTTCTCCTTCTCTCTAATATACGCTTTCTTGACATCTGCAACACAAGTATTCCTAGAAGGCATCACAACATCTGGACTTATATAATTCACCTAAGACTTAATTCCATCATACTCAACAAAATAATACGGTAAATTATGCTTAATGATAGCTTCAGCAAGCATTTCACGCTGGGTCCATTGATCTATTTTTCTAGATTGCATTTTACCTTCTTGATTAGTGAACATTTGACCCAAGTCATGAACTTTAAGCATTGTACACCAATAGTTCTGATGATGAACATCATTAATTGGAATATTAGGGGTGTTAAGTCCAATGGAGCAAGTGAAAGACTAGATAGACTAGTCAGAATGCATAATGTTAGCCTAGTTATCCTTCAGGAACCTTTTCTACCTGCGGATCAACTGGAGGACTACAAAAACATCATCGGATTTGATTATGCTGCTTCTAACAAAAATAGCAAAATCTGGTTCCTTTGGAAAAACAATTTGGAGTGTACTATAATCAACAATAGTAAACAAGAAATTACTCTGAAAATCAGTCACAATGGACAAACCTGCTGGATTACAGGAGTCTATGCCAAATCTACCATTGTGAGAAGAAGGAAGCTTTGGAACAGGATCAGGAGAATCAAGAATTATGTTAATGGACCTTGGGCCATCATGGGGGATTTCAATTCAATCTTAGGAGCTGCTGAAAAGAAAGGAGGTGTGCCATACAACCTTAATAAGAGCACTGATTTTAGAACTTGTATGGATGACACTGGTATGACTGACTTAGGCTTCACTGGCTATCCATTCACTTGGTGCAATGGTAGAGGCAGAAGTAAAGAATCAGCAAAAGGCTTGACAGAATTATGGCAAATGAAGAATGGATAGACATGTTTCAATCCAATAGAGTAGATCATAGAGCCAAAACAGGCTCAAACCACAGTCTAATACTGTTCAGAATTGGCGAGAACAACCAGGATTACATCAAATATTTCAGATTCTCAAACTTCTGGACCTCTCAAAGAGACTATGAAGAGACTGTACAAGAAGCTTGGAACATTGAAGTTCATGGCAATCAACTTTGGACTTTACAACAAAAACTGAAGAATTTGGCTAGAGTGCTGAGCAAGTGGTCTCGGGAAAAAATTGGAGATGTATTTGCTACGGTTAAACTACTAGAAACTGACATATGTAGACTGGAGGAAGATTATGGAGCAGATGACTCTGGTACAAATAGGCAAGCCCTTTATAAGGCCCAGGCTGAGTAAATTAAATGGTTCAAAATGCAAGACTCTATTCTTAAACAAAAGGCTAGAATAAAATGGTCTGAGGAAGGGGATTCTAACACCAAGTACTTCTACAGTGTTGTAAAGGAAAATAGGAGAAAGGCACACATTCATAGAATTAGAAACTCTCATGGTCACTGGATTGAGGGCAATAAAGCTATTTCTAACGCTGCTGTGGAGCACTTCAGTATCCTTTTCACCCATTCTCCTAGTGATAATGATTTATCCATATTGAACTGGATTGACACTTCTATCACTGAGGAAGAAAACAACTTTATGTGCTCTATCCCTGAAGATGAAGAAATCAAAGGTGTTGTTTTTTCCATTGACCCAAACAGCGCTGCTGGCCTTGATGGGTATAATGGACACTTTTATCACGCTACTTGGAATATTATTCAACTTGAAGTTTGCAACTTTGTCAAAGCATTTTTCACTGGCACCTTCCTTACCAAATATTATACCCACACCAACCTTGTTCTCATCCCTAAAGTACCATCACCTACTACCCTGGATCAACTAAGACCCATTAGCCTTTGCAATGTCTCCAATAAAATTATCTCAAAAATTTTGTCCACCAGGATTGCCACCCTTTTGCCCAAACTCATTTCAGATAACCAATCAGGCTTTGTTAAAGGGAGACTCATCACTGAAAACATCTTGCTCACTCAAGAGATAGTCCATGGTATGAAACAAGCCAACCAGGGGGGAAACATCATCATCAAACTGGATATGTCTAAAGCTTATGACAAACTTTCCTGGTCTTTCCTTACTGCTGTACTCAGGAAAATGAAATTTTCTGAGCAATTTATTGATCTTATTGCTAGACTTATTTCAGATAACTGGTATTCTATCCTCATTAATGGAACCAGATATGGTTTCTTTAAATCATCTAGAGGAATAAAGCAAGGCGACCCCATCTCTCCCTCTTTGTTCATTCTAGCTGCCGAAGCTTTGTCAAGAGCCCTGAACAGTCTACACTCCAATGACAAATTTATAGGCTTCTCTATGAGCAACAATGGCCCTAAAATAAACCACTTGAGCTACGCTGATGACCTAGTCCTCTTCTCTTCCGTAAATAGGAGGTCCATTAAGCTAATTATGAAGATTCTCAAGGATTATCAGCACGTTTCAGGACAAGAAATCAATCAGGACAAGAGTTTCTTCATTACCCACAAGTCCACAAACTACAGAAGCAACAGAAGAATCAACAGGTGGACAGGCTTCAAACAATCTGAGTTTCCTTTCACATACCTGGGCTGTCCCATCTACACTGGTAGGAAGAAAGTTTGTTATTTCTCTAATCTTGTCTCCAAGGTCCAGATTAAAACTGGAGGATGGCAAAGCAAATTCCTCTCTTTTGGTGGGAAATATCTAATCATATCCCATATCCTTCAATCGCAGACCTTTTATTTACTTGCTGCTCTAACCCCTCCCAAAGGCATTATTAGTCAAATTGAGATGTATTTCTCTAATTTTTTCTGGGGGGAGAAAGATACTAAAAAGAAACACCACTGGAGCTCCTGGAAGAACCTTAGCTTCCCTTATTCCGAAGGAGGTGTAGGATTCAAAAAGCTGAAGGATTACTGTAATACCTTTGCTGCGAAAAGGTGGTGGAGACTTAGAACAGAGGACAATTTATGGACTAAGTTCTTAAAGGCTAAATACTGCCCTAGGTCCAATCTTATCTCTAAGGTGCCAGTTCCTAAAGACTCCAGCGTATGGAGAGACTTACTTGCGACTAGAATTAGAATTGAGCCTTATATCTACTGGAAAATCCATGAGGGTAGCGTTCTTTTCTGGTGGGACAACTGGATTCCATCAGGTCCCATACACTCCAACATCGTATACAACAATAAACCTGGTAACACTAAGGTAAAAGAGTTCTTCCTCAATAATGGCTGGAACATCAACAGACTCCAGCGAACTGTCAACAATCAGGTCACCCAAGAAATTGCCCAAGTTCCTGTCAACACTGCACAAGGTAAAGACCAACCTATATGGACCCAAAGTCCACAAGGTAAGTTTACTTGCTCCTCTGCTTTTCAATTATTAAGACAAAAGAGACCTGAATGTCAACTACTTGAGAAGATCTGGCATAGCCATATCCATTTCAAAATCTCTTTTAACACTTGGAGAATCCTAAAAAGAAAGCTTCCTTTTAATAACACTATTAATAAGTTCGGGATTACTTCTAACTCTGACTGTATATGTTGTATACAACCGAAACCTGACACGCTAAATCATATGTTTTCTACTGGAGACTTGGCTATTCAGGTATGGAACTTCTTTTCTACTCATCTTGGTTTCCGGACCAGAGGAAGAAATTTAATGTCCATTTTAAACCAATGGTGGGCCATTCATAAAAAAAATCAAGTTCATAAGTTTTTACTATATGTTACTCCTATTATTGTTGTGTGGGAATTGTGGAAAGCCAGGTGCAACAAAAAGTATGGACAAAAGAACTTTTCAGTGTTCAGAATCAAACAGCAGATCCTCTTCCAGATCAAAACAAGTATGGGAAGGAAATTCAGTCCCATGGATAGCAGCTGGAACTGGAATACCATTTGTCACATCTCAGAATCTTATAAACCCCAACTCAGAAGCATCATGGTGCTATGGAACTGTCCAGGAGATAACGAATGGAAACTCAACACAGATGGAAGTTACATAGCCGACCAAGGCAAGGCAGGGGCAGGGGGCATCCTTAGAAAGAGCAATGGTCACATGGTAATGGCATTCGCCTCACCAGTACATTTCACCACTAACAACTACTCCGAGACCCAGGCTGCCTTACAAGGAATTCAGTGGTGCTTGGATCACAACTTCAACAATCTTATCCTTGAGCTAGACTCACTTCTTGTGGTTAACATGATTCTTGCCAAATGCAAAGTCCCTTGGAAATTCCAAAATGATATTGCCTTCATTCAACAAGCGGTTCAACTACACAACATCACTGTTCAACATTGCTTTAGAGAAGGGAACGACGTTGCTGACTTACTCTCTAAACACGCCAACCTTCTCACTGAGAAAGCAATCTATCTCAATGAAAGGGATCTCCCCCCTGATATCAGAGGTGCAATTAGAATAGACAGAATGCAAGTTCCTTCTTTCAGGATCAGGCCCAAAAAACACACTGGATGGCACTTTGATCCTCCTTAGATTAGGACCCTTTGGCCAGCTATCAATGATAGATTTGTGGCCAATTTTTGCTAAATCTTGGTATATGCTGTAAATTCACCAAGTAGATGTAATTATTCCTTTTGCTCATCTTTTGGAGGTTTGGCTTCATGTCCCCCTCTTTTGTACATAGTTGTGAATTAATATACAAGGTAGGGGATAATGCCAAACCCCCCTTCAACCCAGGTGAGCATAACCTGGGTGAATGGTTTCAAAAAAAAAAAAAAAAAAGCATTGTACACTGAGTTTTATGACGATGCAGATGTGATGTACCGTAACTCTTACCTGTGGGTCCGGGAGTTGAACCAACCCTGAATGGTGCATTACACCCTCTACATTCTGCCCTTTCAATTCCATCTTTAGCTCTACCAAGTTTCTTGAAGTAACGCTACACAGTTGAGGTTAACTTAACTTTCTTTTGATTTGGTTTTGAAGGATCATTTAACTCCACAATATCCTCATTATGTTCGTGTGTGCTATTTGCATCATCCATTGATCTTCTGTAATGAAATACACAAGAATTTAAAATACAAAAAAGTCAGCAAAGAATTTGAAATGTGCCCATGCAGCTTAAGCTTATATTTCAAATCTTTCTACTTAAGTCATGATATTTAAAATGTAAAGATTCAACCAAATATATTCATCTAGCATAAGTTTTATAATAATCCTCAAGACTTTTATCCACAATAAAATTACAATGCTCCAATCAAATCTATGTCACACACAGACAAAAAAACAACGAGCTAAAACTAAATGGTTTGTTCCCTATCATTAAATTCTTATAAAATATTTGGAGTTTTTTACACCCCCATTTAGAGTATATTATCAAAATAATAAAACTAATTATTTTAATCAGTTCTTATTTGTTTAGGAAAGCTAACCAGTGATTTTAAAAAAGGGGAAAGGTCGGTGGAGCATAGCTATTTTTGCATGAGTGCATTTAACTGGACAGTCACACGTTTACATGAAGATTGACAACAAAGAGGGTCCAACTACTTAAAAGCTCCCTAGTTTAATAATAAAATAAAATTGTGCCAATGAAGAATATTTTACTAGTCTATAATTTTTCTGTTTTTATTTACATTTAAAACCGACTTGAATCTATACAAATATTAACTAATACTCCATCTGTTTCAATTTATGTGAACCTATTATTATTTGGGAAGTCTTCGAGGAGGTTCTTTGACCACTTTTTTGTTACATTTTTTCAAATTATTGGAGTTATAAATTATCATAACTTATAGTACTTTTTATGTAGTTTCTAAATATATAAATTTTATTTTTATAAACTTGGAAAATCTATGTCAAAATTTATGGTCAAAGTTATAAAGTTTGACCTTCATACTCTGAAAATGTTCATATAAATTTGATAGGGAGGGAGTAAAATGGTTCATAGCCGGGATCATATTTTTTCATCTTCTGGCTAGTAGAAAATAGTTGAAAATTTGGAAATTTGACAACATGAACATACTTTAAATATATTTTTATTTTATCTAAAATTTCCGTAAATTTAACTGGATTTTTCATAAGAAATTACCTACGGATTTTTCCTAATAAAATTCGCAAGAAAATTCCCTCTTGTACAATTTTTTACCAAAACTTTCTAACGAATTTTTTATATTTCTTGTGGAAATATCTGCATGTAATTACATGCGGATTTAAAAACCCAATGTAATTTACTTGGGGAAATATAAATTCGCAGGTAATAATTATCTGCGATCCTGCGACCTTAAGGGGTTAAACCTAGCACTTAACCAGTGATCCACTTAATCTTGTTTGACAATATGTTCTTTCCGTTAATATTAAATATATTTTAAGAATTATATACATAATATACGAAATTTAGTCGAGTGATCATGTGTTAAGTGACCCATTTTTCCTACTTAAATTCACCCCTACCACCAAGCCAGTCAAACAATACTAGAATTCTCTGAAAGAGTTAAACAAGAACAAAGATATCCAACAGCCACAATACTCCAGAACATATTGCCCCTACAAAGCTTCCATTCTTACCTCCCTTTCGGACATTCGATGCAAAGAATGAGCACATCATGAATACTAAGTTCACAGAAACAAAAAGTTTACCACAGTAAGCAGATGGCTCAACAAAATTCAACAGCCAGACTAATACCTTCACTCTAATCATCAATGGACTCGCATACACAGCAACAACTTGGGTGACTTCTAGGAAGAGACTCCTTTTTCAAATAAGGATTAAGGATGGCTCAAACAAAGTCAAAACAATGACCCGTGTCCTGCAACAACTATAAATGAGTAATGGGCGTTCAAACACGCATATGAAACAGCAAAATCAGACAAAACCAGGCTTGAAGGAAAAGACATTAGAATGAAGCGTCATCTGAACTAGGAGTCCCTTCTCACAACTTGTACATCTTATCACACTTGCATTTTGTGAAAAAACTAGATGCAGTTGGTGAAAAACTGATGCAAAAGGTTAGGATAGATGAACAATCCAAAGGTGTCCGTGATAATAGAGATTAGTTAGACGGTTAAACCAGTTAGATCCACCGTTAACAGAGGCGAATCCAAGATTTCAAGAGGATAGGTTCACCTTAGTAAAAAAATTTAAGAAAAAAGACACAAAAGTGCGTTTAGTAGGATTTGATCTCACAACCTTAAGGTATTAAACCGACACTTAACTAGTGCTCCGCATAGTTTAGTTTGACCATGTATTCCTTTAGTTAATATTAGATATAATTGAAGGATTATATATATAATATACCGAGTTTTGTCGGATGATCATGTGTTCACGTGACTCAAATTTTCTATATAGATTCGCCCCTGCTCATATATTATATTACAATATATAATAAGGGAGAATGAAAGGAGTTTTGTCGTCCATGGTTGCATTTTAACTAGACTTGCCAACCACAAAGTTGGACACATGTTGTAGCTCAGCTTTGCCAAGGGTTTTGCTGGTTTTGGAAAAGTAAAATATATGGGTCCCGCTATCATATCTTATCTTAAGTTGTCAATTTTCACATTTACACATGTAAACTTTTTCTATTCATCTAATTCAATTTTGGTAAGATTATTTTTTATTATACAATATAAGAGCAAATGTGAGGACTTTTGTAGTCCTCACAATAATTTTTTTAATTTTTTTAAAAAAATTTAATTAATTATTTTTAGGTCCTAATCTTATTTATTTAAGTTAATTTTTTGATTTTTTATTTTTAATGTATACTTTTCAAAAGCTATCGAACCTAGGGACTTGATTGGGGGTAAGCTAACAGGTCTTTATTTTTGTGTCTTGATTGCAGAAGAAGATTCATGAGACTTTTAGCAATAATTTGATATGAAGAGCGTTACACCATCAAATAACAAGATTGTTCTCAAAAATTTTAGAAACTGGAAAAGGTATAGTTCCTTTGTCCTAATTTATCTGATATTTTTCGCTTCTTAAGAATTAAATTATGTAAACTTTGACCAGTATTTTAATTTAAAACTACAGTTTATCATATTGACACGAGAAGATATCTGTATTTAATTTCATGATACTCAGTTGATCCATTCGATACATAAGCCAAATTAGTCACATAATCTGGGACAAAAGGAGTATATTTTTTCCTTTTAACTCAAGGTGTTAAATTGTCCAATTGTTGCTATTCTTTTTAGAAATTGGTTTTAACTCTTAACCGGGATGTGCTTTTGTTTTATTTGGTGACATGTGTTTATGGTCGGATTGTCTTTTTTTTTTTTGACAGTTTTATAGGTTGGTGTCTGTGTATCTGTTATTACAGGCTCTACCAAATCAACAAATTATAAATTTTATACAAGATTCAAAAAGGGATTTAAAAAAAAAAAAAAGAATGACGAAACAAAAGCTACCACAACTCTTAAAAAACTCCCATGTCATTTCTATTCAAAAGCTATCGAACCTTCTAGAGTTTTAAATTTTGATGTCTAAAATATTTGTATGACTACAAATTATTTTATTAAGGGCAAATGAATTTTTTTATAACAAAATAAAGTTAAATTTGGGCCCGGGCTTAGCACGGGCCTAGAGGCACTAGTTTTATTTTATAAGTGTCAAAGTAATGATTTTGTCGTCCTTAGTCACATTCTAACTATCTGGTTGTGAAGTTTGCTAACCAAAGTGATTTGTTTTTCCACATATGCCTTTACATTTGCTATTTCTTACTTTGCAGACCAAAGTGTCTTTCCAGTAAATTGAAATACTTCCAAACCCTTTTTATATAGCCCTTTAGATCAACCTTTTGCAGGTTAAGTAGGACTATACCTTTTTGTATGTTTTATTTTTATCCCTACTTTATTCCTTTATTACTTAAAGTTGTCACATTTAATTTGGTAAATATAGTAAACTTTGAGCCTCTTTAAAATGCTTCAAAAGTTATGAATAGTGATGATGTCATATAACATAAACACCAATGCACAAAGATGATAAAAAAATTACTACTATATAAGGGAGAACACCCCTTTTTTGTAGTCCTCATATCATTTGCTATTGTAAGTTATTATTCGTCCGATTGAACGTAAAGTTTTGTTTGTTTTATTTTCTCTGTTAATTTTATGTAGCGCGTGCTTGCAAACATAAGTAATAAAATAAGTTTTCACTTAGGATAGGATTAAATTTTATATCAAAAAAAATAAACACAAATAACTTATATCATTGTTAAATATTTTAAAAACGTATCAAAAATGTATATTATAGTCCTTCCATCTCTATCAAAAACTGAATTCCGAAGTATGGCTTAACTCATCTAATTTTACATGCACACACTTTTAAGATTAAATTTACCTAATAAATGACTATATTAAAAGAGGAACTATAAACACCGTTTTCATATATATATATATTGAAAATATTTGGAACAAAATTTAGTTAAATAAAATATAATTTGATCTCCAACTAGTAATAACACTAAAAAATTTTAAAAAAAATATATATATTTCACACATATTTTAGTATTAAAATATTTTGAAAAATAAGGGATAGTTTAGGATTAAATATTTAAGTTTAACATGAAAATGTTATTACAATGTACATTCCATAAAAAGAGTTCATTAAATTAAAAAAAAAAAAAAAGGAAAAAACATTAAGTATTTTTAAACATGCATTTCTTGAAAAGAAAGAAAGCTTGAAGTGAGAACAATTTAATTTCATTCACTTTTCAGTACTTTTTGTGTGGTTTAGTTTGAAAAAACACCTACAAAAATATCTTGTAATACCAAGACTTTTAATTATTTATATTTTTATAAGTTAACTTTAATAATTATCGTACAACAATATGCATTAAATACTTTTTACATTGAATATTGTAATGTTTTTTTGCAAAATTTGAATTAGTTAATATGCGTTCAATTCAGAGATATAAGGAAATTTAATTTAACATATGAAAAACTCAAAAAAATCAGTAAAAAGGAAATTAGAAAAAAAATCATTTGTTTGATTTTTTATTTTAAAAAATATTAATATATAAACCAAGAAAAATATTTTACTTTAACTTTCAGATACCTTTTTATACTATAATATTTTAGAATTCTTTAGAAAGTGTCAAATTGATATTACATAAACAAGAAGTAAGAGCTAAAAAAAGTTTAAAATATATCTAAAAAATTATTTTTTAACATCGGTTTGGGCCTGGGCTGAGCACGGGCCAAATGACGCTAGTATATAATATAAGAGCAAATGTGGGGACTTTTGTAGTCCTCACAATAATTTCCCAATTTTTTTAAAACTTTTTAATTAATTACTCTTAGGTCCTAATCTTATTTATTTAAGTCATTTTTCTTGTTTTTTGTTTTTAAGGTCTATTTTTCAAAAGTTATCGAACCTGAGGACTTTTGTAGTCCTCACAATAATTTTCAAATTTTTTTTAAAACTTTTTAATTAATTACTTTTAGGTCATAATCTTATTTATTTAAGTCAATTTTTTATTTTTTGTTTTTAAGGTCTACTTTTGAAAAGCTATCGAACCTCCTACCTCATTTTTCATGTTCTTCGGTTTTCTGGTTGGTGCTCGATATCCGCATTTGAGCCCAATTAATTCAGATAACTCACACTGTATCGCGCCTATTCAGGGGGAGCGCTTCCTCCAAAGATTTTTTTCATATCCATGTTCGAACCCCTAATCCCTAATTAAGAGAGGAGCAACTCCATCCCTGCACAAGTTAAATTATGTATTTGTCTTAAAAGTTCATTAACTATGTATAGATTATTTATTCAGAACTAAATAACTTCAGAAAATTAGGATACATAAGTTATAAATGTCAAATTTTGGCTCCACATTTGATTTGAAGTAAATAATTTCATCAAAATGGAAGTTAAAATATTAAAGGAGTGGAATGAAAATTTTGCTTTCATATAACTACCCACTTGTGGGACTACAATGGGTATATGGTTGTTGTTGTTGTCGTTGTACACTTATACTAACACAAATTATATTTCTTTAGTTAAAATATCTACTTTTATATCTTGAGTTTGGGCCCGGGCCGAACCCCTAATTCTTAATTAAGAGAGGAGCAGCCTCATCCGCTGCACAAGTTAAATTATGTATTTGTCTTAAAAGTTCATTAACTATGTATAGATTATTTATTTAGAACTAAATAACTTCAGAAAATTAGGATACATAAGTTATAAATGTCAAATTCTGGCTCCACATTTGATTTGAAGTAAATAATTTCATCAAAATGGAAGTTAAAATATCAAAGGAATGGAATGAAAATTTCGCTTTCATATAACTACCCACTTGTGGGACTACAATGGGTATATGGTTGTTGTTGTTGTTGTTATACACTTGTACTAACACAAATTATATTTCTTTAGTTAAAATATCTACTTTTATATCTTGAGAGCCCGAGACTCACATAACTAGTACGTGGGTTCATCTCATTGGTATATGCTTGCTTTAACATTGTGCCACAACAATTGAGTCGATATAACGAGCTGGCTCTCAAAACTGTGACACTATGCTCTTTATCACAGCAAAACTCAATGGAACAAACAATTAACTGCACAACTTAAACTCAAAAGACAGAGTAAGCACAGGGCCGGCTCAAGGGGCAAGCAAGTGAAGCACCTGCTTGAGGCGCCCGCCAAACCTTGAGGCCCCAAACAAATGTTACTGACTTAATTAACTTGTAAAAAAGAATAGTACAAAGTGTTCCTGAAAAAGAAAGAAGTAGTTGCGAAAAAGGAAGGCAACTTAAAAGGAGGAGACATTGGAATAATGAGCTTCAAGTGTAAGGAAACATATAATTTTCTGGCTAACCGTATTTCCTTTTTCGGATGTCTTCCGAATTTATATTTTGTACATATGTTCTTTTCTTTTTCTTGTGCATCTACATATTCTGTCAAACAAAATAGAGTATTGAATAATTTTAAAAGAACATTAATTTTCATATTTTTCCATGCTTTTAAGCATTGAAGTAAGTAAATTGAAGCAGTAAAACTCTCTCACGGATTAATTTATTTCGATATCAATCATCAAGTTATTAAACATTTTAGAATCTGGTTTTACAGTTCTATATAACTTTTTATTATCTGTTTTTAATGCAAAATTTGATGTCTTACGTAATTTGGTGTCTAATATATATAAAAGGCCTCTCGATAAAGTTTGACTTTAGGCCGCAAACATCATTGAGCTGCCTCTGAGTGTAAGCAACAAATGTCTCTGTTCTCAAAAGAAATTTAAGTTTGAAGTAATTAATTCTTTCTACTTTCATCCCCTCTTGTATGACCTCACTAGATTCTCTATATTAAATAACTAACATAAACAATGCTTTTGTTTTTCACCTTTACAAAAAAACTCACAATTTATTTCTACCCTAACTAGAAAAATCATGGGAAAACAAAAAAACACCTAAAAATAGTACATATTTACCAACATGATTATTATTAACCCATGGAAAAGATTGCTACTATATACAAACCAACAGCTTCTTTGTATTCCTTTAGTAGGAAAAGTTAAGTACCGGATATTATCCCTCGTTAATATTGTACTAAAATTGGATTCCACGACTGGAAAAAATTGAGTCGTAACAAGTGTACTTATAAGGACCGAATCCATGTCCCTTAGCCGTTAAAAGGCAGGTTTCTTGTAGTTAGACAATCGTCACTTGGAATTTTGTTGGTGCTACTTACCTTGTTTTTGAGAAAAAGGCTGACATTTATAGTAGTCAACATGCAAGTGCAACATAATACGTCAGGATCCTATGCTTATTATATTATTATAGAAAATACTAAGTAGTAGTATTATATTTCATTAATAGAAAATTTAATTATTCTTTTCAATCTTCAAGTTCTAATAAGATTTATAATAAGATAGTGATGTGATTCAAACAAAAGTGTGTCTTCTTTTTCTTCTTGGTTGTAAGTGTTTTTACGCATTACTTAGTGGTAAATTTATTAGTACTACTTACCTTGTTTTTGGTGGTTCCGGTACTAATTATTATAGCCAAATTGAGAAAAAGGCTGACATTTAGAGTAGTACTAGCACGGTTTGCTACTTTGGTAGTTTTTAATAGTTCTTTCTTTATATTATTCTCTCTCTGTCTGTCTCTTTTAAATTTTAGGTACAGGATTTATATTTTCTAGTTGACACATTTACAAAAAACTAAATATGTACCTGTGAAGTAGACATATCAAGAAATAACAAATTTCATAGTAAAAAAGAAAGATAATATATAGAAAGTTAAAACAACAAAAGCTGAATCTAGAAAATAAAAAAGGTTGATTGATTAATTTTCTAAATGCGTAAAACCCCGAGAAAGAAAGAAAGAAAAAGAAAAAACCTTGAGGTGGCGTTACATTGCTATAATCAAATCAATCGTAATACAATGATACAAATATTTCCCGTCGCCCCCTAACGCCCTCATGCCCGCCCTTAATCATCTCATTCTGATCTTGTTCAACTTGACATTTCTTGCGTGTGATAATTTATTTTATTTGACTTTTTATGTTGTAGGTTTTATAAATGGAATTCTCAAAGCAGACATGATTTTTTTGGGTCTCTTTTTACCCCTAATAATTGAAGTTTTTATAACTTTGTAAATGTTCACACATTTTTGTAAATTTTAAGAACTTTAAAGTTTTTTTTTCATGCCACTAAAACAATGATGTCATGGATAAGATTATAGTGGTCCCCACACTCATACATATTTGAGTCTTTTTTGTGGAAATATTATTAATTTGTTTTAAATAATGGTTTTCCTTAAAAATTTATTATAGACATGTAATTAAAGAATTATCCTGTCATTCAAATTATATCTTAATATTTATTGAATTAATAACATTACATATTATTTATTGATATTATTTACCATTTATCATTTTCCATTTTAAATTTCCATTCGTCCGATTAAACGTATGTTTTTTTTATTTCCTGTAATTTTGTGTCGTACATGCTGACAAACATAAGCAATTAACAAAGATTTCACTTAGAGTAGGATTAAGTTTTAAATTAAAACAATAAACACAAATAACTTATATCATTGTTAAATACTTTAAAAATGTACCAAAAATGCAAATTATAGTCCTTCCGTCTCAATCAAAAAATAAATTCCGAAGTACGGTAGTTCGTTAGTCAAATTTTACATGCTATTCTCTAAATTTTCTTAAAAGAACATATAAAGAAAGAAAAGAATCAAGAAAATTGATCTCTAGGTATATACTAAATTTGATTCTTTTAATAACTTCTTCTTGTAATTATTCTCTCTCTCTCCTTTAATTTTTAGTTACATGATTCATAATTTCTAGTTGAAAGATTTACAAAAACTAATTATGTACCTATGAAGTAGACATCAAGAAATAACGAATTTCCAAAGTACAAAAAGAAAAAAAGAAAGGGGATAGTAAGATACAGAAAGTTAAGAGAACAAAAGATGATATTAAAAATTGATCACTTGGTAGTAAATAGATTGATTCAATTTTCTAAACACAAAGAAAGAAAAAGAAAAAACCTGCTTTATTAGCTTGCCCTAGGGCCACGTTACATTGCTATAATCAATCGTAATACAATTGGGGGTGTACATGGACTGGATTGGTTTGGGTTTTTTAAAGACTAAACCAAACCAATTGCATCGGGTTTTTAAATCTATAAACCAAACCAAACCAACAAAATTCGGGTTTTTCAACCTCGGGTTTTCTCGATTTTTTTGGGTTGCTCGGGTTTTTCAGATTTTTTCCGGTAAAGTCTTCATACAAAACATATAACTTATACTTTAAATATTTCTTTAGTCCTAGTAAGATACAACGATCTAATTAAGATATTTATTAAGAAATAATACAAAACGTGATGAGAGATGACATTGTACTAAAATATTCAACGAAAAAAATTAATGAAATTGCATAAAATAAAATTGTCATAATCTAAAAGTACTAACTCAGGCTATAATAAATACAACTAATTTATAAGGCATGTAAAGAATGATCCTAATCTAAAAGTACCAAGTCATGCTAAAATAAGTACGGCTACTAAGTATTAATTATATGACTAAATATTAAAGAAAAAATAAAATTAAGTTATGTATTTTTACCTTCTAAACTAATATAAAACTAAAGAATAGTTATCAAAATTATTGTCATTCCAGTGTTAGATATGAATTTCTTTTGTTAGCATTAGTATTGATTTGATTTTTGTTGAGTTTTATTTGAGTTACTAATATCATTGGGCTATAAAACTTATTAAACCATTCAAAAGTCTAATTCCAAGCTTGAAATAATATGTTAAAAGATAAAAAACTATGAAAAAGTTAAAGAAACATTTATAAATTACATTATAAATAAATAGTTATATGTATAAAATGTGTTTGAAATTTTATAAATGTAATGTCGGGTTGGTTTGATTCGGTTTGACTTTTTTTAGTTAAAACCAAACCAAACCAATAGTGTTCGGGTTTTTCTTTTTAAAACCAAATCAAGTCAAACCAAACCACTAATCGGATTTTTTTCTCAGTTTGGTTCGAATTATCGATTTGGTGCGGTTTGTCGGTTTGCTTTGTACACCCCTAACTACAATTATCCCCTATTATCTCATTAATTTTCTTGTCCAATTTGAGATTTCTTGCGTGTGATAATTTATTTGACTTTTTATTTTGCAGGTTTTACAAAATGGAATTCTCAAAGCAGACTAAATCAGTCAAACGGATGACTAAGCAGGTCTCCCTACCCCAATTCTCTGTCAAGGTCATCAACCTGTTCATATGTGATAATTTATTTGAGTTTTTATTTTGCAGGTTTTACAAAATGGAATTCTCAAAGCAGATTAGATCAGACAAATAGGTCACTAAGCAGTTCTCCCTACCCCAATTTTCTATCAAGGTCATCAACCTCTTCATGTGTTATAATCCTATTTGGTCGAGCTTATTTTTTTCCCTCAAAAAATACTTATTTTTTCAATAAGTGTTTATTTGAAAAAAAGTAAGGAGTTTGGCCAAGCTTTGGGAGAAAATAAGTACTTCTAGGGAGTAGCAGAAGCAGTTTTTCAGAAGTTAAAAAAACAGCTTTTGCTCAAAAGCATTTTTTTGAAAAGTACTTTTGAGAGAAATATAAATAGAAGCACTTTTTAAAAGCTTGGCCGAACACTAATTGCTGCTCAAAAGTATTTTTTTTAATTAATTGGCTAAACACAAACTGTTTTTCGCTAAAAATACTTTAAAAAAAAAATACTTTTAAAAAAATACTTTTTAAACTAAGTTAAACATGCTATTTGTCTGTTGTTACGCCTTTTTTCAAGATATTCAGTCGTGGTCATGTTTAAGGGAAAACGTTTGGTCTATGGCGGACCCTATATATGTCGGCGCTTTATCTCAGTTTGAAATTTATAGCTTGTTTTGCCAAGCTTCTAAAATCAGCTTATTTTAAAAATGGAAAAGGGCCAAATATACCCCTGTACTATCGGAAAAGAGCCAAATATACCCTTCGTTATACTTTGAGTTCAACTATATCCCTACCGTTATACTATTGGTTCAAATATACCCCTCATCTATTAAAGTTATCCAAGGTGGATAGTCAATCCTACGTGGCACTGACATTTAGTGAGGTGGATGCCACGTGGCATGCCACCTCAGCGCCCCTAACACATTTTATCCTTCCCCTTTATTTATTCTTCCACCACTAAAATTTTCTTTCCTTCCACAACCATTACCGCCACCATCGATAAGAACAAATTGTGGTGGGAGAGGAAAGAGAAGTGAGACTCAATTCTGTCCGATGGGTCTACAAAGAAACCGATTATTTTTTCCAATCAAACACAGTAAAATCATCAAGGACTCGTAGTGTTCTTGAATTTTATGAAATGGGTGTTGACACCTAATTTTGGCTCGACGTGCTTAAAATTAACGTTTTGGGGGCCCCTGATTCGTTAAAGGGCACGAAATACATTTTTTTACACATTTTTACGTTTTATCAACAATTTATTGATGATTATCCTTATTTTAGGAATTTTCTCAATTTATTGTCATTTTTTCAAGAATCATTATTTTGCACATGTACAGCGTAATACTACCATTTTTTGTGCAATTAATAATTGTTTCTTAATTTTATAGCAATACATTTTCATATCATAGACATTAATGTTTATATTTTATACTTGCGTTATTATTTATACATGTATTAATTTAACTATATTTTAGTACAGTCTGACAGTGCAGAGAAATCAGAGTAATTAATTTTTAAACGCAGAGTAAAATCTGATCAAGTCAAGGTTTCATCATTTTTTTTAAAAGGGGGATTAAGGTAAGCATTGAGGAGACAAAAGGGTGCAATCTTTTATTCTTTGGACAAAACAGGGGTCATTTTGCATTATAAGAAAAGGGAGGGGGTATTCATCTTCTACACATATTTACACACATACACAACATCAGATTTTGATCCCAGGAAAACCTAAACATTTTCCCTCCTCTCATATTTTTTTCCACAGCCGCCTCTCCGCCGAAGCTTCGAGCTATGGCGACGCGCCAAACCACCCCCTTCGCTCCCGCCTTCATCTTCCTCACCAATCCTCTTCACACAACAGCCGCCATCTCCCGCACACCACCACTCCACTGAACCCACCTGAAAAACCTCACCGGAGCAACCAAACGCCACCCACGAACTGACACACGCAACCAACCACCGAAATAAAACACCAACGACTGCTTCATCTCTCCATCTTCGTCTTCTTCGCTGCTCCGGCGAGGAGCTTCAAGCTCCGGTGAACCGGAGCAGCCTGCAACTATGACGTCCTTCTCCTCTACCCCTCCCTTCTTTTTACTTTTTCTGTTGTTTCCCGGAACTCGAGCGACATCATTGGTTGCTCCAAGAGCGTGCGGATCTGGCCGGAGGAGTTTGAACTCCGGCACGTTCTTTTTCTTTCTCTGTTTTCTCCATAACTGGTCAAGATTTTGTGTTTGTGGCATTGTTATGGTGACGCCGTGCAAGCAACGCCAGTGACCAGCCGCCAACGACGCCACTCTGTTTTTTCTTCTTCTTCGCCGGCCCACTTCCGACGAACGACCATTTAGCTTTTTTTTGTGTGTGTTAGTTATGTGTGTGCATTAATTGGCTTGTCTGCACTTTACATGTAGACTATAACACTTAGTATGTTATATGATGGTTGCTACTAAGTACACGTGGAGTACAGATGTGGATGAAGGTTGTGCAGGTGTGATGACTACACAAACGACGTATATATGTGCACTGATGTTTAGATATGTTGTGTTTAGATATGGTTAATAGCAGGTAGTGTTGTGTTTTATTAGTTAATACAAAGTGTAGTAGTGTTGTTTGTAATGGTATGGCAGCTGTTATACATGGCACACTTTATTATTTTTGCTCCATTCTCACTGCACTGCTGCTCCTCCGCTTCACGATTTTAGATGGTATTTTTGTTTACATTATTTTGATAGTCTCATGTTGGTTTTGTGCCCGGAAAATACTACTCCGGTGGCCATTGGTATTGTGTTTAATCTTTCTCGGCCGACTAGCTACGAGCTCGGTGCCCGGGAATGTTGTTGATATTGTTCTTCCTTTTATCGCATTTAGTTAAATTCATTTGGGAGAATACTAAACCCAAATGGCCGATGAAGAAATTTCCGTCGATTTCCAAGGCCTTCCATGTATAAAGACGGGTTTTTATTTTAAGTTTATTCATTATTTCTTTAATTCATCCGATAGTTATTTATTATCTTACTAACATTTTTATTAAGTCTCATGCAGGTATCCGGAGTTATTTTTTGAAGTTGACACTCAAAAGAAATTCAAATAGCTTCTTAAATTTTCTGTTTATATTATTTTTTTTACATTCTTAAATTATACAAGCATAAAATATAGTGAAACTTTACTTTTTAGGGTGCAGGTTGGTGGTATTTATTTATGATCTGCTTAGGTGATTTAGATTTTATGTGTTTTAGACAAAATAATATTAGACAGTTATTATTTTTGTAGCTAATATTCTTATAGTTATCATGTTTTGCTAGAGTTTTAATTCAATAGCTTAGCACACTTAAGTGAATAAATAGGGTGATTTGCCTCAATATTTAGGCTTTAGAATATACTCTCATAATTAATTGATTAAGCGTACATACTTAGCTAGTTAAATTAGTTAACTCACTTCGAGTGCAAAATAATTACATGCTCACATTTTTTATACCTTTGTCACATACCCAAGCTTCTAAGTTGCACATAACTTTTTTTTTTAATAATTATTATATCACATATGTATAAAATACGTATTGCATGATTATTTATGTGAATATTCATATCATTCTTTAGTCTAAATTTTATTAATTTTTGTAAATAATAAAGCCTTTTTACACATCCCTCGTATAGTTAAATTGGTCCAGCCGGGAACCACATTTGTGGATTCTGAAGGATGCCTAACACCTTCCCTTCGGAATAATTTGAACCCTTACCTAGAATCTCACTTATTTTCGTAGACCATGTTAAGCTGCATATATTAAATAATTTATAGGTACCCTAGTATACCTTAAATGCTAGGTGGCGACTCTGTACATAATTAATTATTTTAGAGTCCCATAAGTTGTGCTTTGTTTAGCCTTTGGTAAAAATAGGGTGCAACAACATGGCGATTCTGCTGGGGACACTTAGGTTCTAACCATATGGACTCAATTTGTTATTCGAGGTATGTTATCTTTATTTGAGTTTTTGTTTATTTTACGTGCCTGTATTTATTCGTCATGTATATCCTTCCCCTTGTTCCCTTATTTGTTTGCGTACATATCTGCTTTTAATTTCATACACTGTATTATTGCCTTTTTTTACTAACAAGTTTTATTTACCATACTCAGTTTTTTATTTTATTGTATATTATGCATCTTGCTTTTACTGTTTCTCTTTAATTGCTATCGGTTTATATAAAATGACATTTCGTTCATATTTCCTCCACTCCTGGAAAATTCACACAAATTCACACACTTAAAGCGGTTTCGCGGTTCGCGGCCGTGCACTACTAAATTACCCTTTTAGTTGGATCGATCTTGTGGATTTAGTCGATCGGCGGTGCAGTCGACTGCCACGGACTTTCCACTCCCAAGTTGTCCGCTTGGGGGAGCCTTGTGTCATAGGAAAACCAACTCATAGAATTCCTAGGTTACTGTACATTCCATTTTGCAGTTGTTTTTAGCTAGGTTGAATTTTATCCTTTATTTCGAACATTCTTTTCATTTTTCACGTACTCTTTATTTGTTACATGTTTTATTTTTAAATAAATATTGTGTTATTTGCTTTGCACTATCTTAGCACTTTATCTAACTATTTTTAGTTGACTTGTGTTGAACCCTGCATTTTGTAAAATGTTTTTTCTTCAATCATGCATTTATACCATATCTGCAAGAACTACGCACACCTGATTCTTTTCTTTAAGGAGATATGTAGGCAGCCCCTTTGGGTTCGGTATTATTATTCAAAAAATTAAAAAAAAATCCTTTATTTTGAAAAATCACAAAAATATTTTATTTCTTTCTATCATATTTGCAAGAACTACGCACACCTGATTCTCTTCTTTGATGAGATACGTAGGCAGCCCTTTTGGGTTCGGTATTCATTATTAAAAAAATCACAAAAAAAAATTCTTTATTTTGAAAATCACAAAAATATTTTTTTTTCTCTTTCTATCCTATCTGAACGAACTACGCGCACCTGATTCTCATCAAAGATGAGATACGTAGGCAACCCTGTTGGGTTCGGTACTCCTATTCAAAAAAAATACAAAAATGTTTTTTAGATTCATATCTTTGACTTGGTTGGTACTGACACAGTTAGAATGTGCATAGGAAAGAAACAAGTGATAATCAATATGATAGAGAGGACTGACTTCGTGGTAAACCATAGATTCTTTTGGTACCTCTCATTCACACCTTAAGTGACACTTGAAAAATTCTCTTGCATGCTTGTAAGACAATAACAAAACCAACTTCATTGTTTCATGTGCATTGTGTGGTGAGCTTTAGATAGCGTTCAATTGCATTGCATTGTGATCTAGAACTTGGCCTGAATGTCTGTTGAGGCGAAATTATGAGTAACACTCAGCATAGAAAAGGATCGTAGGCCTTCTTTGACCCGTTTGAGCCTTTCTAGCCTACCAAATGACATTATTCCTAGCATTTCCCCTTTGAACCTAAAGCCTTTTCTTTGACCACCACATCATAAGCCTATACCATTTCTGAGTGCTTATATGCACTATCTCACTCTTGGCCCAACCTCCCTGAGCGCACTAAAAATGTGCAATCGCGGATAGAGATCTGAGCTGAAGTTTCCAAAAAAAAAAAATGATTCGACCGTCCCAGAAAAATAAAGGCTAAGAACGACCTCCAAAGAAAGAAGGAGCCCACAAAAACACAAAAAAACAAAACTCAGTCATTCGGGATCTCGGACATACAACCCGTTATTTCTTTTTATTTTCACACTCAGGCATATAACCCAGAATTAGTATCAATACCTCGGGCATACAACCCAGGTCAATTCTCTTAATCCTCACAGAGTCTCGGGCATGCAACCCTAAACTCAAAAAAAAAAAAAAAACTAAGTCGTTCGGGATCTCGAACAGTACAACCCGTTATTTCTTTTATTTTTCACACTCAGGCATACAACCCGGAATTAGTATCAAGACCTCGGGCATACAACCCAGGTCAATTCTCTTAATCCCCACAGAGTCTCGGGCATGCAATCCTAAACTCAAAAAAAAAAGGGGCTTTAACTTGCAAAAGAGGTCGCACAAGTACAAAAGAAAGGGACAATAAAACAAAGTAGATCAGCGTCAGAGCACACAAATACTAAGCACAAACATAGTGCAACGCTTAGGGAAGGATTAGTCACTCCTTACCCAAATAATATCCTACCTTTTTCCCAAGCCTACATTACAACCCCATAACAAGCCCTACGTGATCCTATGCTAAGGTTTCTCTCATTAGTGGATACTTACATGACGGCCAAGCTTATGGTATCACAATTGCAAGCATTGAACATCTTCCTCAGTTTGAGTGTACTTCTCTAGACGTCCCAAAGTTCAAAAACATTGAATACGTGTGAAAAGGGACTTTCTTTCTGGTGAGGGCACTTGAAACATGAGGGTAGGTATAGTTCAAAGTCTTTGTTTGAAACAAAATGAACCGATCTTGTCGATCCTTAGGTATGTCTGAGGTACCACTTGAAGCTGTAGGAATTATCAATAAGTCGATCTTGGTTTGTTGGACGATAAATAATGGTGAATTCTTATGCACAATACTAATTGTTGGTACCAACTGAAGTCGAGGCATGTTATATCAATCATTGTTATTATTATTATTATTATTATTTTAAAAAAAACAATTTTGTTGGATTTTGCTTTCGTGATTTTGCTATTTTTCTTAATTTTTTTTTTATTGTTGCACAGTAAATATAGTTCAATGTTGTTGTGTTGTTACTAACTCTACGAGGTATCGACATCTGGTCTTACCATGAAAGATCCTCGTATTTCTCCGCTGAAGCATGAAATTGGGAGAACATTTTTTAGTAGCTTCAAAAAAACAAAAAAACTGCAAATGCACATCACATTTTGCTGGAAGTATGCGAATTTTTTGTTTGTTTTCTAAACTGGGACAAAATTTTTGAGGGGGCCCTCAAAAATTCTACCAATGGCGCATTTCGAGAGAAAGGGCACGGGCTCGGCCAGCCCCACAGTAGGACACTTCATTGGTTCGTCCAGCCCCCAATAGGACACCGAGGGCGTCATAGTCTAAAGGCATCATTCTCATCGCCTAAAGGCACCATTTCATGGCCCAAGGACCTTACCTTCTGCACTTCATTCGCGCCGAAGCAAAGGCGTTACCTTCCACACCAGCATTACATCATCACTTTCAAATGCCCTGCAAAGGCACAACATCATTGTTCGCAAAAGCACGTCATTTAGGTTTGTCCGCCTTTAATTGGACATTTTAGGCTGAGCACCGCCTTTCATGTTGCATGGGCTGCGCACCGCCCTTTTAAATTTCCGCATAAGGCTGAGCACCGCCTTTCATATGTTGCATGGGCTGCGCACCGCCCTTTTAAATTTCCGCATAAGGCTGAGCACCGCCTTTCATATGATGCATGGGCTGCGCACCGCCCTTTGCATCGCTTTCATATGTTACATGGGCTATGCACCGCCCTTTATAATTTCTACATAAGGCTGAGCACCGCCTTTCATGTTGCATGGGCTGCGCACCGCCCTCTTAAATTTCTGCATAAGGCTGAGCACCACCTTTCATATGATGCATGGGCTGCGCACCGCCCTTTGCATCGCTTTCATATGTTACATAGGCTATGCACCGCCCTTTGTAATTTCTGCATAAGGCTGAGCACCGCCTTTCATGTTGCATGGGCTGCGCACCGCCCTCTTAAATTTCTGCATAAGGCTGAGCACCGCCTTTCATATGATGCATGGGCTGCGCACCGCCCTTTGCATCGCTTTCATATGTTACATGGGCTATGCACCGCCCTTTGTAATTTCTGCATAAGGCTGCGCACCGCCTTTCATGACGCATGGGCTGCACACCGCCCTTTTTAATTTCCGCATAAGGCTGAGCACCGCCTTTCATATGATGCATGGGCTGCGCACCGCCCTCTGCATCGCTTTCATATGTTGCATGGGCTGTGCACCGCCCTTTGAAATTTCTGCATAAGGCTGAGCACCGCCTTTCATATGTTGCATGGGCTGCGCACCGCCCCTTTGAAATTTCTGCATAAGGCTGAGCACCGCCTTTCATATGTTGCATGGGCTGCGCACCGCCCCTTTGAATTTTCTGCATAAGGCTGAGCACCGCCTTTAATATGTTGCATGGGCTGTGCACCGCCCTTTGAAATTTCTGCATAAAGCTGAGTACCGCCTTTCATATGTTGCATGGGCTGCGCACCGCCCCTTTGAATTTTTCTGCATAAGGCATCGCACTGCACCTACATTGCATTATTATTTTCAAGCGTCTTGCGTATGCTCGCAGACGCACTGCACCGCACCTGCATTGCTTTATTGTTTTCAAATGTCCTGCGTATGCTCGCAGACGCATTGCACCGCACCTGCATTGCTTTATTATTTTCAAGCGTCCTACGTATGCTCGCAGATGCACCGCACCGCACCGGCATTGCTTTATTATTTTCAAGCGTTCTGCATATGCTCGCAGACGCACTGCACCGCACCTGCATTGCTTTATTATCTTCAAATGCTCTGCGTATGCTCGCAGACGCATTGCTCTGCACCTGCATTTTACGCCAAAGCAAAGGCATCATCTTCTGCACCTGCATTCCTCGTCGAAGCAAAGGCGTTACATAGCACGATCGTTCTTCATCCTACACTTGCTAGGACCATTCTAACAATACTGGGGCAAAATTTTGATTGGACGATCAAAATTTGCCACAACATCCATTAGTTATCACCTTTCGAACTACACTGACCTGATTCTCGTGATTGACGAGATATGTAGGAAGCTCTATGCAGAGTTCGGTCACATCGGGACGAGAATCATTCTTTCCCCAGTAAGTATACAATCCTTCCCTTTTTATCATTTTTCTTTTTATCGCAACCCTGCCAACGGACTAAGAGTATTGTCAAAGCTCTACCAACGTCTGGCCTCTTTCTCTGTACATATCCTTTTAGCAATTCTTTGTCGAGCCAAAATAGGCTAAATGTCAACGTCTTCGTCCGAAAACTCTTTCATCGTCTCCGGTCGAAGAGGGACAAGTTGTTGACACCTAATTTTGGCTCGACGTACTTAAAATTAACGTTTTGGGGGGCCCTGATTCGTTAAAGAGCACGAAATACATTTTTTACACATTTTTACGTTTTATCAACAATTTATTGATGATTATCCTTATTTTAGGAATTTTCTCAATTTATTGTCATTTTTTCAAGAATCATTATTTTGCACATGTACAGCGTAATACTACCATTTTTTGTGCAATTAATAATTGTTTCTTAATTTTATAGAAATACATTTTCATATCATAGACATTAATGTTTATATTTTATACTTGCGTTATTATTTATACATGTATTAATTTAACTATATTTTAGTACAGTCTGACAGTGCAGAGAAAATCGGAGTAATTAATTTTTAAACGCAGAGTAAAATCTGATCAAGTCAAGGTTTCATCATTTTTTTAAAAGGGGGATTAAGGTAAGCATTGAGGAGATAAAAGGGTGCAATCTCCTATTCTTTGGACAAAACAGGGGCCATTTTGCATTATAAGAAAAGGGAGGGGGTATTCATCTTCTACACATATTTACACACATACACAACATCAGATTTTGATCCCAGGAAAACCTAAACATTTTCCCTCCTCTCATCTTTTTTTCCACAGCCGCCGCCGCCTCTCCGCCGAAGCTTCGAGCTACGGCGACGCGCCAAACCACCCCCTTCGCTCTCGCCTTCATCTTCCTCACCAATCCTCTTCACACAACAGCCGCCATCTCCCGCACACCACCACTCCACTGAACCCACCTGAAAAACCTCACCGGAGCAACCAAACGCCACCCACGAACTGCCACACGCAACCAGCCACCGAAATAAAACACCAACGACTGCTTCATCTCCCCATCTTCGTCATCTTCGCTGCTCCGGCGAGGAGCTTCAAGCTCCGGTGAACCGGAGCAGCCTGCAACTATGACGTCCTTCTCCTCTACCCCTCCCTTCTTTTTACTTTTTCTGTTATTTCCCGGAACTCGGGCGACATCATTGGTTGCTCCAAGGGCGTGCGGATCTGGCCGGAGGAGTTTGAACTCCGACACGTTCTTTTTCTTTCTCTGTTTTCTCCATAACTGGTCAAGATTTTGTGTTTGTGGCATTGTTATGGTGACGCCGTGCAAGCAACGCCAGTGACCAGCCGCCAACGACGCCACTCTGTTGTTTCTTCTTCTTCGCCGGCCCACTTCCGACGAATGACCATTTAGCTTTTTTTGTGTGTGTGTTAGTTATGTGTGTGCATTAATTGGCTTGTCTGCACTTTACATGTAGACTATAACACTTAGTATGTTATATGATGGTTGCTACTAAGTACACGTGGAGTACAGATGTGGATGAAGGTTGTGCAGGTGTGATGACTACACAAACGACGTATATATGTGCACTGATGTTTAGATATGTTGTGTTTAGATATGGTTAATAGCAGGTAGTGTTGTGTTTTATTAGTTAATACAAAGTGTAGTAGTGTTGTTTGTAATGGTATGGCAGTTGTTATACATGGCACACTTTATTGTTTTTGCTCCATTCTCACTGCACTGCTTGTTATATCCCGTAATTTTATACGTCGAGTTATTCGCAAGAGAATCGACTCAAGTTAAAGACGGGATCATTTTCGGGCACGAAACAGAAATCTTTAATTTCCGGTCTCTATTAGAAAATGAATTGCTTGTGAATTTTACTTAGTGTAAAAATATTAATGGAAAGTTATGATTAATTTACCATGATTAGATTATTAAGTGGGGATTAAAAATTAATTATTCACTAATTAGGCACTAGTGGTCGTGTGGGCCCCACCAAGACATGTGGCCAAATTTGATTGGCTCAAGCCATGAGTGGGACATGTGTCCAACTAGTAGGCATGATATTTAAGTCAAATTGATGACTAAGGAACTCATTTATCATCTTTCAAACTTGAGAAACTTAGAGTTAGAGAGAGGGGCTCTCAAGCTTAGAGAGAGAGAGAGAAGTTCCCGAAGCCACTATTCACGGCGGCGCCACTGTTCACGGCGCCACTATTCATGGTGGCGCACTGTTCATGCCGCCACTGTTCACGCGCGCACTGTTCACGCGGCACTGTTCACGGCCAAGAGGAGAAAAATCCAACCCCATTTCTAGCCTTCCCAAAAATAATTCCTTGGTGTTAACCCACTATTTGGAGGTCCCTAAGTAGCGTGGAAGCATTATTGGAGCGATCAAACCATCCATTTTTGTAAATCGCAAACCCTAACTTTCTTGTGGAGTAAAGAACAAAGGTAAGAATTTCTATTGTTTTATGGGCTATAAATGTTTTATGCATATTGTGGTATGTTAATATGGATGAAAATGGTGAAATATTGTATGTTGGAAGTGGGCTGTGTGCTTGGGGAGCTAGCCGTGTAAATGGGTGTGTGATTGGGTTAATGAATAAAATTTTTGTAGCATGTTTGATTGTTGTAGAGTGGAGAAGAGAATAAAAATCATCAATATATGTATATGTGTGTAGTGTGGCCGTGTATAGCCCCAATGTTTGGCAAAGGATGAATCAGTATCGCTTAGTGTTTTAGTTGTCGTCGTTATGAATTCTAGTTTGGAAATGAGAGTTTAATGTCCCAAATTGATATGGTGAATGTTGCGGACTGATTTGGAGAATTTTGTGAAATTAATGCAATCTTTATATTTATGAGAATTATATCGTTATAGTGTGGATTGTTGATACAAATCACGACTTAAAAATGAGGAATGTGGTAAAGGGGCTACTCTCGGTTTTTGGGGCTGTTTTCGGCCCAATTTGGAGAAATTGTTGGATCGTTGGAAATATTATGTGAATTGCTTAGAATGTTCTTGAATGTTGTTAGTATGGGTTTGGGTTAGTATTTGAATGTATAGGCGTTGATGTTGGCTTGAAGGTAAGCCGTTGAATTGAATATTTGGAAAGTTGTCGAATGATGAAAAAGAGAGTATTAATGTAATATTGTCTTTCGGATTGGTTATTGTGGTTGTTGTTGTTGATTTTGAGCGAGATGCTGCCGAATTCTCTGTAGAATTTAATGTTAGTTTGGAATGAATGGCTTAAGTGCCTATGTTTAATATTGGATATTCGTTGGCATATTTGTAGACCTTGGGGAGCCCGAGGCGTAGATTGGGATTTACTTTAGATTGGCTATCTTGGAGTGCGTACGAGGTATGTAAAGCGCAACCCTTCTTTCTTTTGGCATGCCTTAGTTTTCAATAGGCTAGGTTATGAGCCTTGAGGAAAATTCTAAGATTCGAAATCCGAGCACTCTATGATCCTTATATCTATTTCTTGGCATTCTTATGTATGATGTGATGAAATATGAACCTTTATGTTTTCGAAAGAATTGATTTCCAAACTTTGTACAAAAATAGTTGTTTTAAAGAATTCCGTAACTACGAAACACCGTATCTTTCACAGAAAGGCTCGGATTGCTTTGATATGTTCGTAGAAGTTTGTATGGCGTATGATGATTATGTTTTCCATAGGCGGTCCCGACTCGGGTCAATACCCGTTCGTGGGTCCCGCAACCTTCCCTTATGTAATTTGGAGAACTTTTGAAAGAATTTGTTATGACTATTACTTCGATTTGTGAGTATGGCTATATTAATTACATTTGAGTCTATGATAATGATTTTATGCATATGGTTACTCATGACTCTGCTCGTGCGTTCTGTTATATCTTTCGCCGGTACCCGGGCCGGTTCTGTTGTCGTGCGCATTTTGATATACTCCGGAGTTATGCTGTGTTTATGGTTCACTGAGCTACTCGCAAAAGAGGGTCAGGTTCCACCTATATTTGGTGTTATGCTGTGTATGGCGTTATGTTGTGATGTGATATGTGACGGGGATACGGAGATTTGAAACTTTCTGGTGTTATGCTGTGTTATGGCGCCATCGACGGGTGGGCGACCATATTCTTCTGTACCCTATGCATTACTTACATATTTTTGAAAGTAAGCAAATTTTGATATATTGGATTTGCACTTATGTTTGGTACTTCCATTTCGTTTATGTCTCAGATTTGCTTTCTGTATATTCTGCTTTGCATACTCAGTATATATTTCGTACTGACCCCCTTTCTTCGGGGGGCTGCGTTTCATGCCAGCAGGTACAGACGCACAGTTTGGTGATCTACCCATTTAGGACACCCTCTTCTGCTGTTTGGAGTGCTCTTCTCATTTCAGAGCACACATTTTGGTATATATTCGTTCGCTATGTATATATCTATTTGTTCAGGGGCACGGCGGGGCCCTGTCCCGCCATATGATTCGGTTTGTCTGTTTAGAGGTCTGTAGACGTATTTGTGGGTGTGTGTGCCTACTTCTGTACAGATGTGTTTGTATGACCCAATTCGTTATGGCAACCTTGTCGGCGTGCACTTTGTATATGTTTTGGGTCGTTGCGCCATCTGTTAGCCTTGTCGGCTTTTGATACATCTGTTAGCCTTGTCGGCTTTTGATACATTTGATAGCCTTGTCGGCTTTTGATACATTTGATAGCCTTGCCGGCTTTTTGATATATATATATATATATATGTCTGCATATGGTTGCGTTGAAATGTGTTCGATACAGTTTGATATAGTTTGAGACGGCATATAGTATTGTGGTCGTATATGCTATCTGTTTGTGATTCGATATGGATAAGTACGTTTGGGTGCCCAACTAGGGCGCCAGTCACGGCCTACGGGGTTGGGTCGTGACAGAAGTGGTATCAGAGCGGTTTGTCCTCGGAATGTCTACAGACCGTGTCTCGTAGAGTCTTGTTTATTGGTGTGTTGTGCACCACATCTATAAACAGGAGGCTACAGGACATTTAGGGTGTTACCTTTCTTTGGATCTTAGATCGTGCGATAGAGCCAGCCGTAGGAAATGAATTCCTTTTTTGTTACTAACCCTTGATTTCAGCCGAAGAACGGTATCGACAGAAGACAATGACTGATGATATGGGAAGCTACACAGTACACAGGTAAGTAATGGTGCGAAAGAGGTGTATTGGGGAAGTTATTTGAAGTATGATTAAAAATGTAAAGTGAAGATCGAAAAGGGCAATAAATAGGAAAATGCCACCGGTGTCATTTGAGTTATGTATGTAAGGTAAGTCTCGACATCTTTATACTTTACTTTAAATTGGGAGCCCTGTGCGGCTATGATACGATATAATGTATACACACACACACACACACACACACACACACACACACACACACACATATATATATATATATATATGTTGGCCCTGTGAGGCATTGCTGGTATTTCCTGCGTGCAGGTTTTGGGATAGTAAGAAATACAGATGAACTTTTGCTAAAATTTTCCTAGAAATAAAAGGAGGATGAGATATGAAAAGCAGAATGAACCAAGAGAAGGAAAGACTATGACTAAGATTGGATATATTTTATACAAGTTGTACAAGAATATTGGTATGCTAAGAAAGAGACTACATGTGATAGCAATAAAAGAGATTCCCCCGAAATTTTTGTAAGACCCTATGGGACAAGTTTAACATTCGAGGACGAATGTTCTAAAGGGGGGGAGGATGTTATATCCCGTAATTTTATACGTCGAGTTATTCGCAAGAGAATCGACTCAAGTTAAAGACGGGATCATTTTCGGGCACGAAACAGAAATCTTTAATTTCCGGTCTCTATTAGAAAATGAATTGCTTATGAATTTTACTTAGTGTAAAAATATTAATGAAAAATTGGGATTAATTTATCATGATTAGATTATTAAGTGGGGATTAAAAATTAATTATTCACTAATTAGGCACTAGTGGTCGTGTGGGCCCCACCAAGACATGTGGCCAAATTTGATTGGCTCAAGCCATGAGTGGGACATGTGTCCAACTAGTAGGCATGATATTTAAGTCAAATTGATGACTAAGGAACTCATTTATCATCTTTCAAACTTGAGAAACTTAGAGTTAGAGAGAAGGACTCTCAAGCTTAGAGAGAGAGAGAGAAGTTCCCGGAGCCACTATTCACAGCGGCGCCACTATTGTGGCCGTCTATGCTATCTGTTTGTGATTCGATATGGATAAGTACGTTTGGGTGCCCAACTAGGGCGCCAGTCACGGCCTACGGGGTTGGGTCGTGACACTGCTGCTCCTCCGCTTCATGATTTTAGATGGTATTTTTGTTTACATTATTTTGATAGTCTCATGTTGGTTTTGTGCCCGGAAAATACTACTCCGGTGGCCATTGGTATTGTGTTTAATCTTTCTCGGCCGACTAGCTACGAGCTCGGTGCCCGGGAATGTTGTTGATATTGTTCTTCCTTTTATCGCATTTAGTTAAATTCATTTGGGCGAATACTAAACCCAAATGGCCGATGAAGAAATTTCCGTCGATTTCCAAGGCCTTCCATGTATAAAGACGGGTTTTTATTTTAAGTTTATTCATTATTTCTTTAATTCATCCGATAGTTATTTATTATCTTACTAACATTTTTATTAAGTCTCATGCAGGTATCCAGAGTTATTTTTTGAAGTTGACACTCAAAAGAAATTCAAATAGCTTCTTAAATTTTCTGTTTATATTATTTTTTTTACATTCTTAAATTATACAAGCATAAAATATAGTGAAACTTTACTTTTTAGGGTGCAGGTTGGTGGTATTTATTTATGATCTGCTTAGGTGATTTAGATTTTATGTGTTTTAGACAAAATAATATTAGACAGTTATTATTTTTGTAGCTAATATTCTTATAGTTATCATGTTTTGCTAGAGTTTTAATTCAATAGCTTAGCACACTTAAGTGAATAAATAGGGTGATTTGCCTCAATATTTAGGCTTTAGAATATACTCTCATAATTAATTGATTAAGCGTACATACTTAGCTAGTTAAATTAGTTAACTCACTTCGAGTGCAAAATAATTACATGCTCACATTTTTTATACCTTTGTCACATACCCAAGCTTCTAAGTTGCACATAACTTTTTTTTTAATAATTATTATATCACATATGTATAAAATACGTGTTGCATGATTATTTATGTGAATATTCATATCATTCTTTAGTCTAAATTTTATTAATTTTTGTAAATAATAAAGCCTTTTTACACATCCCTCGTATAGTTAAATTGGTCCAGCCGGGAACCACATTTGTGGATTCTGAAGGATGCCTAACACCTTCCCTTCGGAATAATTTGAACCCTTACCTAGAATCTCACTTATTTTCGTAGACCATGTTAAGCTGCATATATTAAATAATTCATAGGTACCATAGTATACCTTAAATGCTAGGTGGCGGCTCTGTACATAATTAATTATTTTAGAGTCCCATAAGTTGTGCTTTGTTTAGCCTTTGGTAAAAATAGGGTGCAACAATGGGTCTCCAACAAAATCAATCTTTTCCCCTTTTATCTTTTACAATGCAGTGTTCACCAAATGGGTTCACACAGAAAATATTTACACCCCTCCATTCTTTTTTCCAATCAATCGCGGTAAAACCATCAAGGACTACTAGCTAGTTCTTGAATTCTATGAAGTGGGTCTACAGAAGAGCCGATTTCCCCCCTTTGCAAAGCAAATGGGTTCACATTGCACACTGAAACTTCATTCAATACTGTTTTATTTGAGCTAATTAACTGATTATTTTATTTAAAATTTTGGGATTTTTTCTTGGAGTTCATGCATATGTGTATGTATAGGAAGTTAGGAACATGGGCATTTTATGATTACGAGGGAAGGTAATTTTAATGGTGGAAGAACAAATAAAGAGGAGAGATAAAAATGTGTTAGGGGCGCTGAGGTGGCATGCCATGTGGCACCCACCTCACTAAATGTTAGTGTCACCTAGAATTCACTATCCACCTTGGACAACTTTAACGGATGAGGGGTATATTTGAACTAATAGTATAACGGTAGGGGTATATTTGAACCCAAAGTATAACGAAGGGTATATTTAGCCCTTTTCCGATAGTACAGGGGTATATTTGGCCCTTTACCATTTTAAAAAGTATTTTTCAAAAAAACACTTTTGACGAAAAACAGTTTGTGTTTGGCCAATTAATTAAAAAAACACTTTTGAGCAGTCATTAGTATTTGGTCAAGCTTTTAAAAAAATGCTTCTATTTGTATTTTTCTCAAAAGTACTTTTCAAAAAAGTGCTTTTGGCAAAAACTGTTTTTTTAACTTCTAAAAAACTGCTTTTGCTACTCCCCAAAAGCACTTATTTTCTCTCAAAAACTTGGTCAAACACCTCACTTTTTTTTCTTCAAATAAGCACTTATTGAAAAAATTAGTACCTTTGGGGGGAATATGAGCTTGACCAAACAGACTATTAATCACTTTCTCATCCATTTCTTATTATAGCTGAATATTATATTATACTATTTCATTCTAAATGTTTAATTATTCTTCGAATCTTCAAGTTCTAATAAGATAACACCTGCAAAACTAATTTTTTTAATCTATATGTATCTATATCTATCCACATATATTAAAAGCACGAATAATTTTCGCTCAAAGTTAAATGATAAAAATATCTTCGAAACGATGATTGACTTTTATATCCTTTATATTTGAATTATGTCTTCAAAATTAATATCCAAAAATGTAAAAGTATTTGGACTCCCAAGTCCTGTCACCGGTTAAATGTTCGTTTGTGGCTTTGCCCGTGATATGACATGTGAAGGTATTTTTTCATCTTTTTGTATTGTTCTCTGAGTAAATGGCTTTTCAAGGCATTCGTGAGTTCGTGTTGTTAAATTTATGCTTTTAGACCTTTAATTTGTACTTTTTTTTTTTTAAATCTCCACAAATATCAGTATTTGTCATGACTTCGGAATTTCGGATCATTGAAGCTGATTTTGTGCGTTCTTCTCGAGTATGCCCGCGCTTGTAACTTGTAAGATTCTGGAGTCCTCCTGTTAATTTCTTAATTTTATGGATATTAATTGCTTTTTGCAACATTTATCATTAAAGACCAGCTTTTGGTTCTCCCGTTTTTTCCATGTTGATCGGTTTGATGGTATTGTTGTGTTCAGGTCACTCGGAGATATCTATCAACTATGGTAATTTTTGTGGTCTCCATTATCTTAGGTGTTATTTTAAATACGTTGTATTTGGTTCATGATAGGTATGCATGTGTTTGTACTATTGTTTTGAATAAAAGTTAGTGACCAAGGATGAGTATGTGAGTAAGATTTTACTTCCAAATATGACCAAGTCTGTGTACACACTAAAGGAAATTCTCTACTTTTGGAGTTTTGTTTTCAATAAATTGAGATGTAATTGATTGAAGTCAATTTATGTGGCTTAAGGGTATATACATCTTTTATTAGTGGTGAAGCTCCAAACAGTAACAGTGGAAACTATTGTTGAATTATTCACCTTATCAAACCAAATATTATTGCTCGGCTAGGCACACCTAATTACTTCTCTTTTTTTTTTCTTTTTCTTTTTTTTCTCAATAGTATAAGTTCAAAAAGTTTTACTTTGCTTGGGGAAGCTGGCTTTTACATTTTTTTTTTCCCGATAGACTCCAGAATAATAAATAGTAATAATAAGCAGTAATAGCAGCAAGATAATAAGATAACATAGTAAAAGAAACAATCAAATAGTATTGGAGGTAAGAAAACGCAATTCAAAACAGTATAAACATGCATTTCGATATACTATAGAATCAATCTTAATACAATGATACAAATATTTCCCGTCGCCCCTCCAGGCCCTCATGCCCTTCTTTTGTTCAACTTGAGATTTCTTGCGTGTGGTTGTTTATTTGCTTTTTATTTTGTTGGTTTCACAAAATCAAAAGCACTTTACTCTGCCCCAAATCCCTGGCAAGGTTAACCGGTTTATGTGTTAGTCTATTCAACTTTTTTCAAGAAATTGAATTGGTTTAGAATTCAAGGTAATACGTTTAAGAGTATTTTTCTTTATTTATTTTTAATTGGATTAGGGAAAATGTGTAAATATACCCCTCAACTTTGCGATTTAGAGCAGATTTATTCTGCTCGCGCTCGTTGAAAAAGTGATGCATACATACCCCTGCTGTGACATAAATGGTGTAAATATATCTTTTTCGCTGACGAATTTTTTTAAGTAAGTCACTGTATATTTGCACATTTCACAAAGTTCATGGGTATATTTGCACGTTGCACCTTCTCACACATGAAGATTTTTTTGCCTTATTTAATTCAACGACTAATTTGGATTTATTATTTTGAACATCAAATTTCTTTTTGTGCTCATCTTCTTATCAAATGTATCATATACCCCCCGAATTAGTTTTATGCATGCAAAGTGAAATGCAATTTGGTCACTTAAGACAGGGTTATATTGGGAGGTGAGGCGGGGCGGGTAAAATAGGGGAGTGAATTATTTTTATGAAATCGGATTATTTGAGTCAATTTGGGAGTTCCATCATATAAGGGGTATATCTGTTAACTTTTAATAACTGCAGGGGCACACCTAATTACTTCTCTAATTTTTTTTCAATAGTTTAAGTTAAAAAAGTTTTACTTTGCTCGGAGAAGTTGGCTTTAATTTTTTTTTTCCGATAGACCCCGACTCAAAGAGAGATGAAAAAGCATTAGGAATAATAAACAGTAATAATAAGCAGTAATAGTAGCAAGAAAATAAGATAACATATTAAAAGAAACAATCAAATAGTACTAGAGACAAGAACACGCAATTCAAATCAGTATAAACAGGAATGACGAAATACTATAAAATCAGTCTTAATACAATGATACAAATATTTCCCGTCGCCCCTCCAGACCCTCATGCCCTTCTTGTGTTCAACTTGAGATTTCTTGCTTGTGATATTTTATTTGATTTTTTATTTTGTAGATTTTACAAAATGTAATTCTCAAAGCAGACTAGACCAGACGAACAGACCACTAAGCAGCTCTCCCTACACCAATTCTCTGGCAAGGTTAACCTCTTCAGGTGTTTGTCTGCTACAACTTTTGTCAAGAAATTTGGTTAGTCAAGGGAAGATGTTTATGTGTGTATGGCACATGGCGGGGCCCTATACATGTCGGCGTTTTATCTCACAAATTGTCTAATCGGAAGTTAGTTTGAATTATATTCACGGATCCAGAAGAAAAAAAATCTCCCTTCTGTCTTTTCGTACTAACTGCAACATTCATCATTAAAGACCAGCTTTTTGTTCTCCCGTTTTTTTCCATGTTGATTGTTTTCATGGTATTGTTGTGCTCAGGTCACTTGGAGGTATATATCAACTATAGTCATTTTTGTGTTCTCCATTATTTTATGCAGTTATTTTAAATATATTGTATTTGGTTCACGATAGGTATGCATGTGCTTGTACTATTGTTTTAAATAAAAGTTAGTGACATTATTGCAAGGATGAGTATGTAAGATTATGTGAGTAAGCTTTTACTTCCAAGTATGACAGTGTCTGTGTCACTAAAGAGTCTTTTCCACCAAATGGAGATGTAATTGAAGTCAATTTATGTGGCTTAAGAGTATATACGTCTTTTATTAGTGGTGAAGCTCCAACAGTAATAGAGGATACTATTGTTGAATTATCCTCCTTATCAAACCAAATATTATTGCTCGACTAGGCACACCTAATTACTTTTTTTTCTTCTTTTGAATAGTTTAAGTTCAAAAAGTTTACTTTGCTCGGAGAAACTGGCTTTTACTTTTTTTTTTTCCGATAAATCCCGGCTCAAAGAGAGATGAAATAGCATCAGAGATAATAAATAGTAATAGCATCAAGATAATAAGATAACATAGTAAAAGAAACAATCAAATAGTACTAGAGATAAGAACACGTAATTCAAAGCAGTATAAACAGGCATGACGAAATACTATAGAATCAATCTTAATACAATGATACAAATATTTCCCGTCGCTCCTCCAAGCCCTCATGCCCTTCTTTTGTTCAACATGAGATTTCTTGCGTGTGGTTGTTTATTTGACTTTTTATTTTGTTGGTTTCGCAAAATGAAATTCTCAAATTAGCGGACTGGCTAAGGCATCAGAGGAATGCACTTCACCCTGCACCAACTCCCTGGCAAGGTTAAGGCATCAGAGGAATGGACTGGTTGTCTATTCAACTTTTTTCAAGAAATTGCATTGGTTTAGAGTTCAAGGTAATACGTTTAAGAGTATTTTTCTTTATTTATTTTTAATTGGATTAGGGAAAAGGTGCAAATATACCCCTCACCTTTGCAATTTAGAGCAGATATACTCTGCTCGCCCTCGTTAAAAAAATGGTGCATAAATATCCTTGTCGTGACACAAATGGTGCAAATATATCCTTTTCGCTGATGATTTTTTTTTAATTAAATCACTGTATATTTGCGAGTTGTCACAAAGTTCAGGGGTATATTTGCACGTTGCACCTTCTCACACATGAATATTTTTTTGCCTTAACTAATTCAACGATTAATTTGGATTTATTATTTTGAACATCAAATTTCTTTTTGTGCTGATCATCTTCTTATTAAGTCTATCATATACGCCCCGAATTAGTTTTATGCATGCATAGTAAAATGCAATTTGGTCACTTAAGACAGGGTTATATTTGGAGGTGGGTCGGGGCGGGTAAAATAGGGGAGTGAATTATTTTTTATGAAATCGGATTATTTGAGTAAATTTGGGATTTCCATCAAATAAGGGTTATATCTGTTAATTTTCATAACTGCAGGGGCATAACTAGCCCCAACTTATAATGGAGGCCAAACGTAGCTAGTAAAACAAAGTAAAGGGGTATTTTTGTTTCCCTTTATTTTTTTACATCTACATAAAAATAATTTGGGGCATCTATGATAGATTTAGTATGAAGATGAGCGCAAAAAGTAGTTTGATCATCAAAGAAATAAATTCAAATTTATTGTTGAATTAAAAGGTTTATAAAAATTATGTGGGAGAAGGTGAAATTATACCCTTGAACTTTGCGAAAAGGTGCAAATACACCTCTACAGTGGCTTTTCTTTTAATTAAAAAAATTCCGTCAGCAAAAAGGAGTATATTTTTGTGTAACGACAGGGGTATATATGCGCCACTTTTTAACGAGGGGTATATCAGCTCAAAATCGCAAAGTTGAGGGGTATATTTATACCTTTTCCTATTCGATTAAGAGAATCGTTTGTGAAAAGATCATCCGTTAGATGCGTGTTAGAAAATAACTTTTTTTCCTTTTTTCTTAATTTAGAACTCTTTTATGAAATCCAAATTGCTTAACCTATTCATGTTGAACTTAACTATTTTAACCTAAATTATATTAAATATTTCGTATTTCATATTTAGCAAAATATTTTAATATAATTAAAAAATATACTTTTTGTAATTGTTTAATATTATTACGGTTTGGAGATCAAATTATATTTTCTTTCTATTAATTTTTCACATGTCACTATGAATGCAAGATTTTGAATTAACTGATAGCAACATGTCACCGCCTTCTGAGCTGGGAGAGTGAGAGACACCAAGGAAAAAGTAGAAGGAAGTGGCTTTGTGTGAAATACAGAGACTATGTTATGAGCTAAGTAACACCCACACACGAGGGCGTGGGGGGGGGGGGGGGGGGGGGAGAGACGAAGAAGAAATAGTGGGGTATAGCAATTCAACATGAAAAAAAAAATGAAAGAAAGATGAAAGAATGTTTTTGGCTCCCAGTTTTTATACCTTCACGAGGTCAAGGGTAGTAGTACTGCTCGTCCATGTTTGTCTTGTTCTAGTGCTACTTATTATAGCCAAATTCTAGGTATATACTAAAATCGATTTCGTCTAATAGTTTTTTCTTTTAATTATTCTCTCTCTTTTAATTTTTAGTTACATGATTCATATTTTCTAGTAGAAAGATTTACAAAAAACTAATTATGCACCTATGAAGTAGACATATCAAGAAATAACGAATTTCCAAAGTAAAAAAGAAAAAAGAAAAGGTTGTATGTTTGCATGTTTGTTAATATGACACTTTGGTAGTCTTTAATATCTTCACGTGGTCAAGGGACAACTTTTTCAAGAAAGTTAAAAGGACAAAAGAGGATGCTAAAAATTGGTGGTAAATTGATTGATTCAATTTTCTAAACACTTCAACACCCCGGAAAAGAATAGAAAGACAAAACCTGCTTATTGGCTTGCCCTAGGGCCGCGTTACGTTGCTATAATCTATCGTAATACAATTATACACATTTATCTCATTAATTCTCTTGTCCAATTTGAGATTTCTTGCATGTGAGTTCTGATATTTTATTGGACTTTTTATTTTGTAGGTTTTAGAAAATGGAATTCTCAAAGCAAACTAGATCAGACGAACAGATCACTAAGCAGTTCGCCCTACCCCATTCTCTGGCAAGGTCATCAACCTCTTCAAGTGTTAGTCTGTTGTTACAACTTTTTTCAAGAAATCCAGTTGGTTTAAAATATTAGGTAATGTTATTTGAAATTACATAGTATTTACTTGTAAGGTATGCAATGTAAAACATTGTTTGATCGTATTCTTTTTTTTTTTAAAATAAAAAAAACTAAGCCACCTACCAGTTCATTCTATCAGCAAAAGAGATATGGAAGATGGTCCTTTCCTCTATGGGGATTAATAATGATGAATATTTCATCCTTGTACAAAAATGTTTGATGAATAATGATGAATATTTCATCCTTGTACAAAAATGTTTGATGGTATTCACTTGATACTTCCATTGAAATATTCTTTTTGGTATATATCCTTTATGTTTTAAAATTGTATACTTGTGTTGTTAATGTTAAAAAAGTTGAGGATTACTTCGTAAATGAAAAGCCAAAAATATTTGCAATGGTAGCTGATTTATAAATGGCCAAAATATTGCACTTAAATTGAAAGTGACATATTCGAAACTGGATTCAATGTCCTAATAGTTATATGCTTTTATCCAACTTGGGAATTCTCTACTTCAAGAAATAACTTAATTTCTAAAAGATATAAACTTTAGTAGCATTGTAAGTTATTTTTGTCAATCTAACATTTCGCATTGAAATTCAATAAAAGTGTGTCAAGAGTAACATAAAGTGATCAGGCTTTTCAAGCCAATGGTTGTAGTAGTTCCATTTGCATTTGTAACGTGTATATATTATGGGCACAACAACCAAAAAATTAATTAATTTGAAGTTAGATTAGAATCTAATTTTATTTTCAAAGCTTAACAGATTGGAAAAATATGAATTGAAGTTGTAGCATGCACTAATTAATTAAATACTACGAAAATTTTAAATTGTACATATATCATACTCACCTTTAGTTTGTATTCGTCCAAGTAACTCCTGATCTGCTTCATGCAATTTAATTTCAGATCCACGATCAAAATTTCATCCTGATTATCGTCCGCTCCAACATTTATCTAATTATGGCAATTCACAAGCAAGTACTATATATGCAATAGCTTTCGTCCTTGCGTGAAAATTATGTTTTAGTCATTCCATTAAGTTAGTTCAAATTCCCAGTGGATAGCTCTACCTATATGATTGGATCGGCTAAAGCAACCTGTAAAATTGATATTTTAGTTGCAATTAGGCTAGTAAATTGGTTAAAAATAAGTAACTATCCAATCCGAGCTATTAGATATGGGTTGAATAACCGACTTTTAAAAATGGATCAATTATGGATATTATCCACTAAAAAAAATGGAACCAAATGGATAATATGGATATCCATATTATTAATACCCATTTGTCTGCTTGTTACTTTTCATGAATTCTTGTTTTCTCCGAGACTAAGCTTATTTTGGCTTTTAGCTTGTGCTCTCACCTGACTATTCCCGAAGTCATGGGTAATATATATGATATCCATATTATCCACTGGTTAACCCATTATTTGTGTTAGACATGGGCAGATCGAACATTTGATCCGTTTTTGTATAACTCGAACATCTGACCCACCCGTTTCGCACTGCTAGTTGGTTGCAATGCTGGAAGCTGGACATAACACCATGGATCTTTTACAATATTAACATATACCTCCAATCTTCAACAATATGCTTGATGCCTCCTTTAGATTCTTCCATATGATCGGACACCATGGAACCAAATTTTCTCTTAATTACCAAGTTTTGGTGATCCCTTTCAGCAACCTTATATAAACGAATATTTGAACCCATAACCCATGACATTGATTTAGAACTTGACTTCTAGACCAAATAGGATAGTGCAGCACATTGGAGACCTCTCCGTATCCTTATTTGTATAGCCAACTACGGATTGAAAGTCATACTTTGAAAGGATGGTTTAATTTGTAAAAGACTTAAACTCTACAACAATTAAAACACTTCTCTGTACCAAAAATTACGATGGAAAATGTGTGGAACAATGGGGGTTTTTATAGAAATATTTGGTCATAACAAATTGAATTGGGAGTACAATTCAAATAGAAAAGGAGAAGACGATGAACCGAAATAGGATTAGGACGTTCGCATTATACAATGATCAGAAGATAAAATAATTACCACAAAGAGCAGAAAAACGCCCAATCTAACACTAAAGCTGGTGACCAACAGCTTATTTACTATTTTTTTTTTGATTAGCCACGGGTGTCCGAGTCTCTTTGAGCCCCGACTAATCCCGTGGGTGCACAGGCCCTCGGCAAGGAGTTTCCCGCAAGTGCACCACGGTTAATTCAGGGTTTCCCCAGTCCGATGGCCCTCAGAAATTGTTTGCACCCAGTGGGTTTCGAACTTGAGACCTTGAAAGGGAACACCCCAAGGCTCAAGTCAATTGCCACCAGGCCAACCCCTGAGGGTTAACAGCTTATTTACTATTCATAGATGACTAAACTAAAAAAGATGTAATGCTATCTGATACTTATGATTTTAAGCTGTAAGAAAACTGAATTACCAGAATGAGCCATTTCTTTTCTTAAACTAGATGGCCTGTGCCCGTGCTGCGTACGGGCCCAACACTTTAGATTATAGTGCATCTATGTGTATGTAGTTGTCTTTGAATAGTGATTATGTTGCTAAATCAGTTAGATGAGAGAAAATTCGTCACCCCTTTTAATTTATCTAGGTAGCAAGTCCATGTACATTAGTCAATGCAAATGCGAGCTCAAAGTGAACTCAGAGCAGTTAAGAGCATGAATTAGAAAAGGAAATCCCGTTGTAAATATGTCTGGAAGAATAGAATGTTCTTCCTTCCAAATATATCTCTTAAGTTATATCCCATCCACACTGATGTCTTCAAAAACCGAGATACATTTAAAAGGAAGAGCATTTTATTTTTTATGGACATATTCTGTGCAGAATCTGAGAAGCTATCCACGCTAATGTAATAAAACTATCAAAAGCTATTTAACATAGTCAATTACAGGCATAGAACTATCAAAGGCTTTTTAACATAATCAATTACAGGCATATGACCAACTAAAAAGAATAGGAAAGAGTAGTCTACTCGATAGACATAACTTACGATGTGAAGAAGTATGTAAAGGGCTGGAGCCACAAGTTATTTAAAGGGTAATTAACCAACATGGTGCCTAGAATATCTGTCAGCAGTTTTATAAACTATCTCATTGGACCATATCCTGAAATTTCCATAGAAGACAAAGCCATCACGTACCAAAAAATGATGCAACGTTAAGGAGAGCTAAAAATGTCACGTTCAGTGTTTAAAAAATTAGGAAGTTGGTGGAATCATCATTTTGGGCAAATGTGAAAAATTTATCATTTCTACCAGTCTCTGAACATTCAAGATAAAGCGTATCTAAGCATTACATGAAAACTCTCTATCACTAACACTTTACAAAAAGGTAATATCTAGAGAACTCAAAGCATAATCTAATTCAAAATACCAACCTGATTAGACCACTTGGGAAGGTTATTTGCAAGGTCATTTGCTATATAAACTGTAGTCTTCGATCAGAAGTTTCATCAGGCATCGAAGAATCCTGGTCCCTGAACAAAAAAGAATGAAATGTCACAAACAGCTTCTTGAAGTAAGGCTTTCTAACACGCATATAAAGTTCTTCATATTAATCTCAAAATATAAGTTTATACCTTTCCACAACGTCCTGAGATGTAAGACAAATTATGGTTGTTTAACATAGAAAAAAGATCTTGAAGTACTCCATAGCCCTCGAAGAACACTCTTTAAATAGCATAGTAAGAAAATCACATAATTGCATTTGCTTGCTCAAACAGAATGCACAACCACTTGTCTATTCACAGCGAGGGCATGGTATGGCTTTGTTCTTGGTCTTGTTTAATAGATGTCGAGTGCCGCTTTTCCCCGTCCGAGAAACTCCATCTGCTCATTAGTGTATCAAGATCAAGTCTTTACCATATTTCATTTTAAAAAAGATTAAATCACCGACGAAAAATTAAAATAAAAATAAAAGAAACAAAAAGATAAGAAGCCATAAAGCAGCAGGGCTCATTTGCTTGAGTCACAGTTACCGGAGCATACAAATTTCCATCTTAAGTCCGATACATTCCCCGAACCCTGTTTTGAGATAACCCACTATAATTCCAACATAACTTGCTTACAAAGATCTACAGTTACCATAATGATTCCCACCATAAATTGCTAAAATAAAATATATGAACAATTATAAAGCAAGGAAAAAAACTGAATTTAAGAAAAGAACTACCTCTTTTATCACTGGAATTTGACAGTTTGGTTGCTTTTTATCCTTAGAAAGATCCTAATACACCAGAGAAAAGCCATGAAATTGCTGGTCTAGTGGTTTTTTGACGCCCACTGTCAGCAAATGAGTTTATGGCGAACATAGATCATACCCTGCGAGGGAGAGGACTGATAGGGGAGTAGTCTAGATATTTCGAAACACTGTTAATAGGCAAAATATCTAAATAGCCATTAATGTTGGATGTAAAATTACAATATTAAAGTATCACCAGATTATCCGGTGAAGAGATTCTCGTTCTGCGCTAAGGAGTCAACCCAGATTGAAACACTGCTATCATCTGTTTTTTCATCTTTATCTACTCTCAGTCACGTTCCTCTCTTCTTTTCCTCTCTTTTTCTCCTCTCTTGAGCCGAGGGTCTTTCGGAAACAGCCGCCCTACCTTTCAAGGTGGGGGTTAGGTCTGCGTACACTCTACCCTCCCCAGACCCCACATAGTGGGATTATACTGGGTTTGTTGTTGTTGTTGTTGTATCTACTCTCAGTCACGCTTCTAAATTTTATACATAACGAAGCCTTCCCTTTTTTATTTGGTCATCTATTTTTGTATTTTTTTTTCCCACTCAATGTTTCAGTGTTCCATGCTTCTATGTTCAAATGACGAACTTATGGAAAGACAGAATGATAACAATCTTAGGAATCTGAAAAGATCCGAAAAAGCCAAGGATTGAAAAGAAGATGAAGGGGAAAAATGAATAAGAATTGGGCAAAAATTGAAAGATGAACATACTTGACGTTGTAACCAACCGAAAAAGTTCATTGAGACTTAAGAAAACTGAAAGACCATTCTTTGAGAGGGTGGCACTTGAGAAATATGAAGGAGAGAAACAGATGAATGGATGTTTCTAGACATATATATTGGGTCTGTGTTGGTGTAAATGTGACGAAGTTTTTTTTTTCACTGAGCTAATTTACGTTTTTCGCCTTGGTCGTTCCATTGTTCACTCTTCTATATAGTAGAAATCTCATCATTATCAAGATATATATTACTCGTTGTCCTCATCATTATACATGTTGGAGTTAATCCTCCCAAAAAAAAAAAAAAAAAGAAACCACTTTTAAGAAAGGAATCCATTAAGTATTACAAAAAATTTATATATCAGCATCGAATGCTAATTCGTAGTTTTAGATATTTCAGATATCTAAATCAAAAGGCATTAGGACATAAGTTACATGAACTCTAGTTTGAGAGGCAAACTTGATGAAATAGCAGGCTCTTACAATTTGATAATAAAAGAAAACCTCAATATGTTATAGTTTGGAGTCTGGAAAAGTATTTCATAAATAAGAAAGCACCTCTATCAGATGCATAGAGCCCCACCTTAGAAATCTAAACTAAAGGGCCTGTTACTCTGCTTGTCTTAGCGGGGGGCATACACAAAGAATGGCTTCTATTTCAATATGTTGCTGGTATTGTGCTATCCTCTGAAGAAGTAGGAAATATTTTCCTGATATATTTATCGAACACTTTATGGGTATCAATCTATCAGAAGCATCCCTTGATCATCCTCTAAAACTTAATTGGTTATTAGCGTTAACACCACTTGTGATCCCAATCATCATCATCGTGTGTGTAGCAGTCAGCCAACATGGTCTATTAAGGTGATCAGATACATTGGAGCGGGAAATAAGTGTTAGCATTAGAGATAATTTGCAGAATCCAGATAAACGTTATACTCATAAAGAACTGAATCTTTGTACTACCCAAGCTTCCAAAATACTCTTTCTTCACATAAATCAAATCCACATAACTTTCATTATTAAGACTCAAAATATAAAGAAGGATTTTTCACTCTTCAAAACTGAATGCCCTACCTGTTTTTCTCTTGAGCCGAGAGTCTATCGGAAACGGCCTCCCTTACCCCACAAAGGTAGGAGTAAGGCCTGCGTACATCCTACCCTGCCCTGACCCCACTTATGAGAATACACTGGGTATGTTGTTGTTGTAAAACTGATTTCCCAATATCTGAGATGCCACAACAATTTTGCTTAACATAAATGGAGTCACATAAAATTATAAGAACAAGTACTCAAAATTTAAAAAGGACTGAACTCAAAGCGAGAATGTTTTTCAAGACAGAAACTTTCCTACATTTTGAGGTTTCACATTAATCGACCCATATAAAATTATGAGAATAAATAGTCACCAAAATAAAAAAATAAGAAAGAAAGAAACAGAAACAATGAAATGAGCAAAGAGAAAAAGCAAAGGTAATTTCACTGATTACAGTAGAAGGCAAAGCTAACCGAGGGAAGCGCACATAATCTGAAGGGCAAATACAAAAAAAGATGGCAGTTATGTGAGGATGACAAAAGCCTTCAGCCATGAAATTGGTGAGAGGATTATACAGAATAATGACGACATCATTAATGAATTTCAGAAGTAAGAAGAGAAATGGGCGAAATTTGCGTAAAATTGAAATGAAAGCATACCTGAAATTAGAACAATCAACTGAGAAGATGAAGCGAATTGAAAGAGTAATCTGAAGAAAAATACTGAAAAAGGAATGATTAGTGATTAAGGATGAAAAAGTGATGCAGATGAACATTGAAGAGAGTTTAAAAAGAAAAATAATGTCAACAACCATGAATTTAAGCATGAAATTGGTATATCTGAATTCTGAAGAGAACCGGAAGAAAATTAGGGCAAAATTGAGATAAAAGCTTACCAAACACTGCAAAATCCAGATGAGAACTCAAAGAGCAAACCTTTGAATTGAAAATCTAGAGAAGAGAGTCATCTCTCTATTATGAATTAACTCCTCTGGATTCTAGAATTATGAAAAGTGATGGAATGAGCAATAGAACCGTACAAGAAAGATTTTTTTTTTGATAGAGTAAAATGACTCTTTTGCCCTTGGTCGTTCCAAACGGACGACCAAACTGGCCCAAACTCGTGCTTCTAAATAGTTAGAAATGTCATCCAAATGTAGCTCTTTTTTCGTTGGCCTCGTCTTAAGTGATTAATTGCATGTTTAAGGGATTAGAGATTTCTGTGAGTTTCTCATGTCACAATAAACTGAATTTGGAGCCTAAACTCTTGCGCAAATTGCCTATGGAAAGGAGTAAGCTGTCTTCTCGATGACTAAAGACTAGAAAAATGGTAAGATAAGATCATGGGTAAAGTAACATAACGATGAAAAATTGTGGCGTTGAGCGATCATCATATTACTACTATCACCCATGCTTCGTCGTCAATCACGGACCAAAAAATAAAAATCAGGTGGGTCTCATACTAAAAACACCAAGTAATATTAAAAAAAAAAGTGGACCCCATATTAAAATAATTAAGCAATATAAAAAAAAAAGTGAACCCCATATTAAAAAAAAAAGCAATGTCAAAAAAAAGTGCACCCCATATTAAAAATCAAACAATATTCATGTAATTCCCAAAGTATCCCCATTAAGTCAATAATGGTGGATTTATTGTCATATGCATATCAACCCAGTATTGGGAGCAAATGAAAATATTGTACAGCAAAAAACATGGACTCCATATTATTGCTTTTCTTCAAAAGGTTAAGTAGTCAAACCATACAATTTCCTTTCTTTTCTTATATTAGCCTGAGATCTAGTCTAGATATTTAACTGTTGTATTTGCTATTCCGCCATGTCATTTATTTGTTATGTTTACTAAAATAAATATACTTAAAGTATTTATATTTTAAAATAAGATAAAACTTAATTACTTTTTCATTTTTATTCTTACTCTAATAAATGTGAAAAGAGATTAATGTCATAAAAGAAAAAATAATATTAAATGGAGATCAAATAATTAATAAGGTAAATTAGTCAAATTATAATTCTAATTAGCGTTTCCTTAAAAACCGTGCAAAAGACAACATGACAAGTAAAATGAGCTAAATCAAGAATATTTACCAAAAATTAAAAAATAGTATTCTTCGTTTAAATAGAAAATCAAATTTCTTCTTTGTTTCGTTTTAAACATGTAAGATTAATTTAATAATTTGAATTAGAATTATCCAAATCAAAATTTGATAAAAAATAATAAGTATTGTTTAGGTCCAATCTACATACATTAACAATAGAATATTTTACACCTTTAAATTAATCGAATTAAAATTCAAAGTATCAATTAATGCTTAAATATTGCTATTATTTTATCTCAAAGAGAGGAAAATAGTTTCTTTTTAAACAAGTCTTCTCTTTTAAAAAGTACTAGATTCAGAGTACGCGCTTTGTGCGTGATCATAATGCATACTTCATTCGACAACAAACACTACATAATAAGAACATAGATTTAGCTACGTACTTCGTTGTTAATCCCTTGCTAAATTGCTCGTAGCTAACAATTTATTTTAATAATTCATTGCTAATCCGGTCGATAAAGGATTGACGATAAATTTTATTGTTTAACTTAGTAGTGAAATTCAGCCAAAAGACATAAGTTGTTCACTTTTACTTTATGCTTTTTCATCTTATAAGTACTTTTATTTTGACCAATAATTTACTATTTTATCTCTAATATTGTCGTGTAATCCATAAAATATTTTTCAGTCCCTAACCCTCTCCATGATTTCACTTTTCTTTTTCCTAATATATCTTCTTGGTTTAGAAGTTTATTTTCAATTTCAACAATTTTATCTAAACACATAACTGCTTATTTATAATAAATCAATTTCAAGAGTTGATGCTTATAAGCTAATTTAAATCAGCTAAGCCAGACAAACTCTTAAAATTTTAATTGATTTTAAAGTCTTAAATATTAAAAGGATAATTAAATTACAATAAACTACATCATCAAGAATTCAATTTCATCTCAATTATAACAGATTCAAATGAACACCATCAAGAGGTCAACAAGTCAACATCCATCAGAAAAGCTGACTAAATTACATAAAGCCTGATTTTAAGGGGATTGATTGTCTGCCTATGTTTAAATCCCAGAAAGCATTGTCTCAAGTAAATCAATCATGAACATAAAATAAAGAAAACAAATCTCGTAACAATTTTTACCATAAAACCAAACAGAACGTTAGAACCAGAATAATAGATCCCAAAAATACCTTACAAGATTGGACTTTGTGCCTGTTCAGGTGCAATTCATATTGTTATATCCCGTGTTTTCACACGTTTGGAAAAACTTGTTATATATTGGATTTTTGAGATATAAGGTCAAATTTGATATTTTGTTGAACATAGGAGTTATGCATGAAAGAATAGAATCATGAAAGTGTGGGACAAGGCTAAGGGCAATTTTGGAATTTTGGAAATTAGTTTCGGGAATTACAAAATATGATTCATAAGCTATTGGGCTCAAAAATTGAATTGAATTTGAGGCCCAAAATAGGGACCATGGCCGGCCACATTAGGCCTTGACCCAAGCCCATTTTTAGTTGGTCATGTGCTTGGTCATGTGACCAAGTCTTCTTATAATATAATTAGAAGATTCAAGACATTAATGATCAAGATAAGCAAGAACAAAAATAGAAGAAGAGCAAGGAGGGTTCTCGGGTTTGGCTTGAAAATTTGACCCTAAAAAATATTGCTCCAAAAATTTTTCTTTTGTGGTTTTCCTACTAAGTTAAGGTTCCTTTGTAACTTGGTATAGTTGGTTTGGAGTGGGAAGCATTAGAATCACCAAAGTGATCACATCTCCAAGTGAAGAAGACTTGAAGAAAAGGTAAGAATTTCTACCTTTTTATTGTGTTATGAAGTTTTGATTGTGTTGTAGTATGTAGAAATGTGTTGATTGTATGGAAAAATGGAAGTTTGCAAAGTGGGTTTTGAATATGGCTTGTAGCCGTGGGTGTGTGTGTGTTGTGTGGTGATAATGTGTTGAAATTATGTTGTATTCTAGTTGTGAATGTGATGAAATTCATGTTGAGAATGAAAGTAGAATAAATTGATTGAATTGATAAAAATAGCATTTGGCCGTGTGGTATGGAGTGGTTTGGAATGGAATGGATTAAGTTTGTTTAGTGTGTTAGTTGTGTTGTTGTGATGTTTGTAATGTAAATGAAGTTAGAATGATATAAGTTTGTATTGAATTGGAATGTAGAAACTTATGTCGTTTTGGTATGATTTTCCGACATCAAGGACATGAAGTTGTTTGGTTGCTAATAGTGATAATCATTGATGAATTTGGAAGTTGGAAACATGTTATGAAGTTGTATGCCAAAGATTTGATGTTTTGCATAAGTTATGATTTTGGCGGAAAGTTGTATATTATGTATATCAAGTGTATAACTTAAGGAAAATGATATGAAATGTCTCTAAATCTATATTGTGATGATCTTGAGTGATAATGGATGTGAAATCAATGATGTTAGTTTGAAAGTTTGGGTTAGAATGAAGGTTATGTCAACTTGTGAGAAAAATGACTAGTTGAAGGATATTTGTGCTTTTAATGTTCATTGTTGATATTGATGTTGTCGTTTGGGTTGTTGTTGATGATTTATAGCCGAGTTGAATTCTCGGGGTGCCATATGTATAGGGGAAGTGCTGCCGAAATTTCGATAGACAATTATGCATTAAGTTGAAACTTTGGTATTCATAGCTTACAATTGGTAAACTTGACCAATTGCAGTTTTTCGACGAAACGGGAAGTGAGTTTGGAAAGGCGTAAGGAGCGTGAAAGGTATGTAAAGCAACCCCAATTCTTCCCTTGGCATGCCCTTAGTGTGTTAGGGTCGGATCCGAGCCTCGAAGGACCTCTTGGCCCTCGGAATCCGCAAGAGAAAATTTCAGTTTTTCCTTCAGTAGAATTGAACCATTTTGATACGCTATTTCTTGGAATTATGCAATTTTGCTCTAAATTACTCAGAAAGTCATAGAATGTCTGTATAACCTTTTTAGGTGATACCATAAGCTTAGAGGGCATAATTTGAGCCCGCCGCCTTGTTTGTCCCGAGGCGGGCTCACTATTCCCGGTTTTGCCCTTAATGTGCTAAAGCTTCCTTTTTAAGCGATTTTTGAAAGAAATGTTTTGATTACCCTACTAATCGCTTAACGAATATCGTTTTAAATATTCTATTAAATCTTATAAATTATTTTGACACTCGGAATGACTTCAGGAAGGTTATATTTCTGTAATTTATTATGATATCCGAAATGCATTTATTATGATTCCGTCCGACTTCATTGGATTTGTTTATCTTTGATATGCCTCTTCGAGTCTTTGAAAACAATTATGATATTTTTAAATTGCATTAGTCTCTCACTACTCCATTCGTGGATGCCCCAATGTTTCCCACACTGAGCCCGGGCCAGGATATGTTGTCAAGCGTGATTCTCTGCATTGTTCGCCGCGTCCCGATGTGAGGGGGCAGGTATACGCGTACATGGGTTTGTGGAGTATGATGTGCCATGTCCGCCTATTCTGATCTGATCTGTTATGGCCATTTTGATATGACATTTTATGATACGGGACCACACCCCTTTTTCTGATTCCTCTGTATAGTGGCACCAGCGTCGGGAGGGTGGCCACGTTCTATCTGCCGAGTCCCGTGGCAGGGACCGGATATGATATGACATATGTTTCTGTACACATTATGTCTGTTTTGGAAATATGCATTTGACACTCTGGATTTTGTACTCATTTTCTGTAATCATTATGATTTGACTTCTGTGATTCCGCTTTACATATTCAGTACATATTTCGTACTGACCCCCTTTCTTCGGGGGGCTGCGTTTTCATGCCGCGCAGGTACAGACGACAGGTTCGCTGATCCATCTGTTTAGGATCCCACTTCTGCTATTTTGGGGCGCTCTCTTCTTCAGAGCCCACCTTTTGGTACAGTCTGTCACTGCTATTTGGATATGTACATTGTTCTGGGTATGACGGGGCCCTGTCCCGTCTTATGATTATGATATGTTCTGTAGAGGTCTGTGGATACATCTGTGTGGGTTCTGTACATATGTTTGGGATATTTTGTTCTATGATGGCTTTATCGGCCTATGTGTGCCAAGTCTGCTTTTCTGCTAAATTCTGTAGCGTCCACTAATATTATTATTATATTACATTATTTTGATAATATGCTAATTTGGGTATCGGGTACGTATAGGTGCCCAGTTCGGGCACTGGTCGCGGCCCACGGGGTTGGGTCGTGACACATATCTAGTTTGTAAAGTGATAGAGATCAACAAGTCTTCTTATATTATTAGGCAGGGGTGGGCATAGTTTGGGTCAATCCGAAATTTAAGCCGAATATCAAACTTTTTGGATATATGGTTTGAATTTTTGGATTATGGATTGGACTTTAAATTTTATTTTTATATTTTTTTTTAATTTTGAATTGGATATTGGATTTAGTACTTCGGATTTTCGGACATCTGAAGATCCAAAATTCTTATACCTTATATTTAACCCTACTATACCTATATCATATGTGACCAACTAAAAGTGTAACTACTTTTCATTGTAATTCCAAATATGTGTTGCCTATTATCCTCCTGATTGTCAATCCTACTTAGCTTGCAGAATTGAAGATTACTTCACTACTTTACGAATAAGACAACTTCCAATGAAATAGAGAAAATAATGTAGAACTGAACTATGTAGACTTATACCTTTTGGTTTAGTGGTAACAATTCTTTGCTGAATCCACATATTTCTATCTCTAATTTGATTTCACATTATGCTAAGACCTATAACTTGGTAACTAGAGAACATGAATTTTGTTTACAATAACCCTGCCTTAAAGGCTCAAAAGTCAAAACTGAAAATCCGAAATATCCAAACCGATTAATTCGAAACCGAACTTAAAAAATCCAATCTAATCCGAGCTTATTTGGATTGGATTTGAATTGTAATTTCTTTGATCCGAAAACTGAAAAGCCAACCTAAATATTTATATTCAATCTGAACGGCCCGAACGCCCACCCCATATTAAGGGAATTACAGTTGTTGACGTAATTTAAGTAAGGAAATAATCAATATGAAGTAAATATTTAGTTGATTTTACAAAGCGACTTCGACCGCACATGAATAAGATTTTGGTATAATAACTTCTTTAACAGAAGTGTTTTTAAATACACAAAAGGACTCGTCAACAAAAAAGGAATCGAAAGGCTAAATAGTAAATATTAGAGAACTCTTACATCTAAAAGAATGGCTAAATATTAGGAAATTTATAACATTGAAAGTTCTGACACCAAAGGAAGATTTGTTCCTTTAAATTACTTTAGGATTTTAATTGGTTTTGGAGTCCTAAATATTTACTTTTCCAAAAAAGTATTTAAAATAAAATAGGTGAATTATAATAAAAATAATTAAATAATAATTTGAGGAAAATAGTAAACTACATTTTTGTCTAGTTTTAGCGTACGTGCGTTGCACGTGTGCATCGCGTTGTATAAAACATATACAAGAAGAACAAATGTTAGAAAACAGAAATTGACTTTAAATTAAATGAAATTTTTAATTAATTGATGAAAATCTATTTCAAGAGAAGGAATTGAAATTAGTGTAATAACAAATAATTAATGTCTACGAAAAACAGGTTACCAATAATAGATCAATTGCCAAACTTGGTAAAAGAAAATTTAATACATTGCCCTAGACACAACTGAATATATATTTTTTGATGTGATATTGATTGCTCGATCTTTAATCCATGGTGGCATCAAAAATCTTTTCTCATTAGATTTTTGAGGTAGATTTTATATGTTTAGCAAAACATAAACAAAGTGAAAGTAAGCGAATTGGAAATTATACATCACCAGCACAAAGATAAAGAACAAAAAACATCAGCATTTAAGAAAATTGACAAAATCCAATTAATTCCAACAACCGAAACTATAAATATGGAATTCTATCTTTTGAAATAAAGGAAACTGTATCTGGAAAGCTCCAGAAGTATTTGTGTTGCTACTGCAGCTTCAAGGCTCAAATATCTCACTTGGGGCATACCAATTAATTTTATTGAAGATGAGCCCTTGATCATACAAAATATAGTTAACATAAAAGTACTAATGTCGATCGCCATACTCAATTTGAATTTTAGGCAAACCATCATCGTTTCCCTTCTTGCCTTTACTAGCCCGAGCTGCAACTCTTTCCCGATCCTTTTCCCTCTGATTTCCTAGTCTAATTCGGTCAAGGTAATACAAATATACAAATCCAAAAAAAAAAAAAACATAATTATACTAAGAAAACAAATGGTAGTATTGATTAAATTTCATGGACCACAAAATTACACATAAAAGGAGACACAAATATCTTCCAATTTGAAGTGCCAACAAACTAAACACAAAAAAGGTACAATCTTTAACAAAAGGTTATTTACAATAGCAATTAAAACTTGGTCAATTCCAAAACACACGAAAAATACCACAAAACACGAACGCAAACATAAATCTTATTAGATTTCAAATACCCACAAAATCAGAATGCAAAAATTTACCAAGAAAGCACCATAAGACACATAAAGGGATACTGACCCAGTCGATCAAGATCAGAGGGAGGCATTATAACTTGGCAAAAAATAAAGGAAAAGCAACATAAAACTACCAACTAACCTTATATCCTAATTCGTGTAGTTCACAACCTCTTATCCAAGGTCATATTCTCGGTAAGCTGAAACTGCGCCATGTCCTGTCTAATCAGCTCCCCTAGTAGCAATTATAAGTACAAAAAAATTAACAAAATACTAACAATTGTAAAATCTCAAGTCAGGCAAAAAAAAAAAAAAAACCTGCAATTTGTCACTAATTAAGAAAACAATAAGGAAAAAAAAAACTCACCCCTTGTTAAGATATGTGTATCTGATTATCCGAAAGTTTGACAGGTCCAATCTAGCACTATATACTTTTCACAATATCTTGCACAAATATCAAATAAATCAAGTTATCAAATCGGCAACATACCTGGTGGATTGATTACCTGGAGAGAGCACAAATTAAACTACAAAAAATTATAAAAGAAAGTTAAAAATGCTCCAATTCTACAAAAGATTTATATGTGTATACATGAATAAAGTTACTTTAAACTATGGTAGAAGAATCCGTAGTACAATTTTTCACTTACAGAAAGAATTGAAAGTTAGGGAGGAGACTGATTAGCCTAGAATTATCAATGAGAGAGACCTGGAAAAGCGTCTAATATATATAGTTGACATTGTTTTTGAAATTCAGCTACTTTTTTCCTTTTGGGCACTGAATAATGAAGATCCCAAAATGAGTATTTTATCAAAACTCTATTTCTTGTTAAGGAATTATTAAGCTACCAAACCAAGAAAAAGTACGATTTCAAATTCAAAAGAACTACATACACGTTCAAAGTCCTAAAATTGAGGATACATATGTTTCAATGCAATAAGGAGAGGACAAATTTCATTTGTCGTAAATTGAATATGGTAAGCGCACCTTTAGTTGATTTGGGTTCAAATATTCGGCAAAGATACTCAATATTACAATTTTGGAAAGATCCGAATTCAAGTCTAATAGTACAAATTATGATCCAATAAGGAAAGATTTGATGACGAAACTTTAAGTAAATTTTTTTAAAAAAAAGTCTTTTACCAAAAATAAGGGCAGGTTTTTATTTTGAAAGAAAATATATACATTATTAGTGATTAGCATATTTATTTGAGGTAAATAGTAAATGACTATTTTGTCTATTGCGAAGCCTTTTACTGAAAGACAAAAAGTTCAATCGACATTATTAAGGTCTTTCGAAAAAAAAAGAAAAAAAAAGGTCTTTCGTACTTTTAATATTTAACTAGTTTGGTGTACGCGCTTTGCGCGTGACCAAAACGCGTACCACAACAAACCCTATAGGAAAAGAAAATTGGACTTAGCTACGTACTTCCTCACTAATCAGTTGCTAAATTGCTCGTAGCTAAATTGTTTTTTGATAATTCGTTACTAACCGGTCACTAAATAGAATTAGCGATGAATTTTAGCGTTTAACTTTCCGTCATGTTTATTTAGGAGTGAAATAACTTAATATATAAAAGAATATTGAGAGCTTTTATTTGTTAGAAAATAAGTGTAACAACAAAAATAATGACAATTCATTTAATATATTTAAGTTTGTACTATTTCATCCCTATTACTTTAAATTTGCATTTTACCAAATTGACATTTATTGTTGTACTATAATTGAATTTGCTTTATTTCTAATTTCTTTCACCACTAATATATTTCTTATTTATAAAATTTATATACTTAAGAATTTTGTGAATTTGAAAAATAAATTTTAATGCGAGGAATTTGAAAAATAAAATAAAATTGAATTTAGCGATAGATTTTATTGTTTAGCTACAAAATTTAAATTCGATAACTATTTTAGTTTGATTGTTATATCATTCAACCTATAAGTTCTTTCTAAATAATTTTGATTTTTAAATTCCAAAAGTTAACCTAAGTAAATTAACTGGTAAAAGTATTCTAAACCTAAGTGATACTAATATCTTAATCCTAAGGTAACCCCCCCCCCCCCCCCCCCCCCGGTTATATATGGTCTACGACAATTTTGATAAAAGAGTCCTAAGCCTAAGCCTAACACGAACTCTAAACCTAAACAAAAGAACACAACGTAAGTAATATTATTGGTACTAAAAGACTTCTAATCCTAAAGTAATAATTTAAAAATATAGGGCAAAAATATCTTGAATTTTATGGCAATTATTTATCTTTCTTCAAAATTTTGTTTAGTTTCAAGTTTCGACGTTGAATTTTCTAATATTATATTTTCTGTAATTTATGAAGACTATTACTTAACCAAAAAGGAATTGAATGTGCACGTTGGAAAAGGAATTTAAATTAGTCGATTGATTTTGCGACCATGAACTTACATGAGCGTACTATGTATAACATTATTTCGAACTAAATGAATGTTAAAATACTTTCGAATACGTTCTTGGAATAAGTAATTTTTGTAACAAATATATGCAACGTAAGAGAACAATAAATATAAAATAAAAATAAAAATTAAAAAAGAGTTATATATTGTAAATTAACGTAGAAGAAAGGTGAGGAATCAATGAACAAATTTGAAGAGCAACATTATTGATAAGCCATAAGAAAAAGATAAAGGACTAAGAAAGTGAAAGGAAGCTTACGTTGGTGTATGTAGAAGCCTAACTCAATTTGCTATATTCATATTCTCCATTGTTTATATAGACACTAATTCCTTAGTTATTTTTTTATTTTTTTTTCTTCCAAATTTTACTGGTGCCAATTAATGTAAACACTATTACAAGTATTACCATTTTTTTTTTGGGTTGGGGTGGGGGGTGGGGTAGGGGGGGGGGGGACTACCAAATGAAAGAAAATCACCCTAGGAGAATATTGAATTTAGGAAAAGTACGTTAACTCCAACAAAATAACTTGAGAGAAAAAGGAAAATTTGAATTTAATAGTACAAAAAAGAGAAATTAATACAATAATAACTAACTATGTTAATACAAATATATTGAAATAAATTAAACGACCAAGAAAAATATAAAGACTCCTAATTTAATTGGTTTCCAAGTCCTAGATGTTAGTATTGTATTACTTGTACAATACTGCATGATTTAAGTCAGTGGCTCTCGTTTTGACAAAGTGATTATAGCATACATATTTTTCATTAGCAAATAGAAAGACATAGCTGAAGAGCACCAAAGGATACCAAGAAGTAAAGCTTTAGACATGCTTATACCGATAATAAACACTAAACTATGTGATAAGTATACAAACAATTATGAAGTATATTATGTAAAGCATCTGATAGTTTGAAATTTACCCGGCAAGAGGTTTATGTGACTTTACACACCTAAAAACAACAAAATAGTTACACAGAACCTAAGCAAACAACAAACAAGCCATTAAATAGTTCGAACGCTACGCCATCAAATAATTCAAAGCTATGCGATAAGATAGTTCAAATCAAAACCCTAGAAATTTATCATCAAAATATTACTAAATAAGATCATAAATTCTGTAAATATTTATCAAAAAAAAAACCACAATTAGTACTATATAGAGGAATTTAGTTAGAAGATTAAATTGAAAACCTTGATGAGAATTGTCTCTCCACCGAAAAAAGTTTCTACATAGCAGCAGCGTGTAAGATGATAATGGAGTTATCATCATTGACTGCCTCGTCTACGATGAGCCTATTCACAGCTTTCTTCTACTCCAGAATCGCCGTAGAAAAATAATTCTTATATCATTTTTTTTACCAAAAAAAAGTAAAAAATTGTGAATGGAATTGCAAATCAATACAAAATTCAAAGCTAAAACAGCAGATGAGTAGCATAATCCAGCGGCAAATAGCTAGGCACATTTAACGTTTTTATAATAGTAAGGGGTGGTTATAAGAATTCTTATTCATGAGAGATCGTTATGACTTTCGGACTTTAACGATTTTATAACGAAGAAACAATACTCATGAACGTAGAAGGATTTCAAGGTTTAAGCCGTTTAGGCGTGTTGATGGTTAACTAATTTAATGACAAATAAAAGGACTCCTAAACCTAAAAAGGTTTTAAAGTACTAAATAATTTCAAGTATAAAAAAATTAAATATTAGGGATGGATTTAGGGATCAAGATGACGAGGAAGAAGAGGGTCGTGGATGACCGACCTAGGATCAGATGGGGGAGTTTGATCACGACTAGTGCCCTGGAGATGGGAGAGAAATTGAAGGATATGGGGGCCTGGGATAGTAGTGGGGATGCGACTAGTATGTAGGATAGGATGGCTAGTTGCATTAGGGTTGTAGCAAGGGAAGTGTTGGGGGTCTCGACAGGTAGTCGTGGTCGGCATCGACGGGACTGGTGGTGGAATGGAGAAGTTCAAGAGAAGGTGGAAGCAAAGAAGGTGGCGTATGCGAAGTTGATAGAAAGCAAGGATGAGGTGCATAAGTGGACGAATAGGGAGCTTTATAATATTACGAGGAAGGAGGCGAAGTTGGCGGTTTCGACGACAAAAACGACAGCTTTTGAACGCCTTTATGCTGAACTAGAGGAGAAAGACAGGGATCAGAAATTGTTCAGGCTAGACAAGGCGAGGGAGAGAAGGGCACGTGATGTGGATCAAGTGAAGTGCATCAAGGACGAGCATGACAAAGTATTGGTAGAGGAGACTCTCATTAGACGAAGATGGCAGTTATACTTCCACAAACTCTTGAATGAAGAAGGGGACAAAGACATTGTGTTGGGAGATTTGGAACATACAGGGAGGCATCACGATTTTGGGTATTGCAGGAGTATTAAGGTTGAGGAGGTTAAAGGTGCTGTTCGTAGGATGCGCAGGGGAAGAGCGACCGCACCTGACAAGATTCCTGGAGAATTTTGGAAGAGCGCAGGCTCTGTAGGTTTGAAATGGCTGACTAGGTTGTTTAATGTCATCTTTAAGACGGCAAAGATGCCCGAAGAATGGAGGTCGAGTGTAATGATCCCTCTCTACAAGAACAAGGGGGATATCCAGAGTTTCAACAACTATAGAGGTATCAAGCTGCTAAGCCATACTATGAAAGTGTGGGAAAAGGTAGTGGAGATGAGGGTGAGGAGAGGCGTGTCTATTTTAGAGAACCAGTTAGGATTCATGCCGGGATGCTCAACTACAGAAGCCATCCATCTTGTGAGGAGACTGGTGGAGCAATATAGGGAGAGGAAGAGGAACTTACACATAGTATTCATCGACCTAGAAAAGGCTTACGACAAAGTTCCAAGAGAGATCCTATGGAGATGCTTGGAGGCTAAAGGTGTACCTGTGGCGTTGATGAGTCGTGAAATTACGCGATATTCGATGCTAATTCCTTAAGTTTTTGTGACTCTTTAAGCACTTTTGTTGTTACTTTTTGTGCTTTTATGTTGTTTTGTAGGAAAAGATGCCCGGAGAGCATAACAGACCAAAATAGAACAAATCAATGTTTATTAGCATGTGGTGCAGCATGTTGAACATGCTAGCAGCATGTAGTGCAGCATCTGCTGCCAGTGAAAGTGGCACCATATGCGAGTAGCATATGGTGCAGCATGTGCAACATGCGAACAGCATGTGGTGACAGAGAAATTGTCACCAGATGCTACGGTTGTGGCACAACATGCGATTAACATGTTGAACATGCGAATAGCATGTTGTGCAACATGTTGTGCAAGAGGGTATTATGGTCCAGATTTTGTTCCCGTTTTTGGAATAATATAAATACTCTTTTAGGGTTTGTAATACATTATCTTTGGCAGTTTTTCATCAAGTTTGGAGACTAGTTTTTACACCACACTTTGGGGTTAAAGATTTGAAGATTTGGTTGAGTATTTCTTAAACCTTTAATTCATTTCTTCAATTCCTTGCTTTGTATTGTATATCTAAGTGTGTAGTATTTATTTTCTTCACTTGAATCTTATTTATGGAAATATTCTATGATTAAAGTGTTGGATGAAACTCTTGTTTTGCTTATGTATTGAATGATTCTTAGTGCTATTGAAGTGGGTCTTTGTTGATTTAATTAATCTCGTTCTTGAATGTTTCCAAAGGGATTAGCTAACCCTAGGACTCACCCATTTACTTAGATTGAGCTTGGAAGAGGAAATCTAGGTTGGGAAAGATTAATTAACAAGAATTTGGGTCATTAAACTCATCTAATAACTTGAGCTCGGAAGAGGATAGTTACTTGAGGTTAAATTGATTGTACCTAATATCACACTCTAAGGCTTGGGAAAGCTTAGAGTGAAATTCATTGATTTGGTTGGAAGACTTTCAATGAGATTTTAGATATCATTATCTTTCAACACAAACCCGCTCTTAGTTGTAAAATCATAAAATACGTTGGATCGTTACTTGAGTGTAATCTCCTATTATCCATGCTTGTGGCCATTGATCATTTTACTCGCTTTCTAGGCTAGTTTACATTTCCGCATTAGTTATAATCTTTCTAAAAAAAACCAAAATATTATCTATCGTTTGGCTTTAGCGTAATTGGTGAAAGTTCCTTACTTTCTTAATCGCCTAGCATATTGTTCCCTGTGGGATCGACCCTGACTCATAGTTGGGTAAATATATTGCATACGACCGTGTACACTTTCTCTTTGAGGAGTGTATTTGGACGTTATCAGGCGTACATTAGGGTGATCAAGAACATGTATCAGGGAGCCAAAACCAGGGTAAGGACAGTAGGAGGAGACTTAGAGCACTTCCCAGTTGTGATAGGGTTGCATCAAGGATCAGCTCTTAGTCCGTTTTTATTTGCCTTGGTGATGGATGGATTGGCGCGGCAAATTCAAGGTGAGGTGCCGTGGTGTATGCTTTTCGCGGATGATCGACGAGACTCGTAGCGGTGTTAACGCTAAGCTGGAGGGTTGGAGACATACCTTGGAGTCTAAAGGGTTTAAGTCGAGTAGGACCAAGACAGAGTACTTGGAGTGCAAGTTCAGTGAAGCACCTCAGGAGGTTGGCATGGAAGTGAGTCTTGGTACCCAGGCCATCCAGAAGAAAAGTAGTTTCAAGTATCTTGGGTCTATCATGCAAGGCAGCGGGGAGATTGACGATGATGTCACACATCGTATTGGAGCAGGGTGGATGACATGGAGGCTCGCTTCCGGAGTGCTATGTGACAAGAAGGTGCCACCACAACTTAAGGGTAAGTTCTGCAAAGTGGTGGTTAGACCGACTATGTTGTATGGGGCGGAGTGTTGGCCAGTTAAGATCTCTCACGTTCAAAAGATGAAAGTTGCCGAGATGAGAATGTTGAGATGGATGTATGGGCACACCAGGAGTGACAGGATTAGGAATGAGGATATTCGGGACAAGGTGGGAGTGGCCTCGGTGGAAGACAAGATGCGGAAAGCGAGACTGAGATGGTTTGGGCATGTGAATAGGAGAGACACAGATGCCCCAGTGCGGAGGTGTAAGAGGTTGGCCGTGGATGGTTTCAGAAGAGGTAGGGGTAGGCCGAAGAAGTATTGGGGAGAGGTGATTAGACAGGACATGGTAATGTGCCGCGAAATTACGGGATATTCAATGCTAATTCCTTAAGCTTTTGTGACTCTTCAAGCACTTTTGTTGTTACTTCTTGTGTATTTATGTTGTTTTGTAGGATAAGATTCCCGGAGAGCATAACGAAGCAAAACAGAGCAAAATAGAGCAAAAATAGAACAAGAAGCACTTTCTGGCAGCACATGCTAATAGCACTTGCTGCAGCATGTTGTGCATGCGAGTAACATGTTGTGCAGCATGTGCTGACAGAGATATTGGCACAACATGCTACGATTTGGCACAACATGCGACGCAAGATGCGAGTAGCATGTTGTGCACGCAGGGTATTTTTGTCCAAATTTTGTTCCCGTTTTGGCACTTCTATAAATAGAATGCTAGGGTTTATAAAACTCATCTTTGGCCATTTCATACAAGTTTTGGAGACTAGGTTCCTACACCACACTTTGGGGTTGAAGATTTGGTTGAGCATTTCTTAAACCATTAATTCATTTCTTCAATTCCTTGCTTTGTATTGTATATCTAAGTGTGTAGTATTTATTTTCTTCACTTGAATCTTATTTATGGAAATATTCTATGATTAAAGTGTTGGATGAAACTCTTGTTTTGCTTATGTATTGAATGATTTTTATTGCTATTGAAGTAGGTCTTTGTTGATTTAATTAATCTTGTTCTTTAATGTTTCTTAAGGGATTAGCTAACCCTAAGACTCGCCCATTTACTTTGATTGAGCTCGGAAGAGGAAATCTAGGTTGGGAAAGATTAATCAACAAGAATTTAGGTCATTAAACCCATCTAATAACTTGAGCTAGGAATAGAAAAGTTACTTGAGATTCAATTGGTTGTGCTTGATATCACACTCTAAGGCTTGAAAAAGCTTAGAGTGAAATTCATTGATTTGGTTGGAAGTCTTTCAATGAGATTGTAGAAACCATTATCTATTAACATAAACCTGCTCTTAGTTGTAAAATCATGAAATACATTGGATCGTTACTTGAGGGTAATTTCCTTTGTATCCAAACTTGTGGCCATTGATCATTTTACCCGCTTTCTAGGTTAGTTTACATTTCCGCATTAGTTATAATTTTCTCAAAAACCAAAATATTATCTATCGTTTGGCTTAGCTTGGTAAGTGAAAGTTCCTTACTTTCTTAATGGCCTAGTATATTGTTCCCTGTGGGATCGACTCCGACTCATAGTTGGGTAAATTATATTGCATACGACCGTGTACACTTTCTCTTTGAGGAGTGGATTTGGACGTTATCACATGGCGCAGTTACAACTTACCGAGGACATGACCTTAGATAGGAGGGTTTGGAGGACCCAGATTAGGGTAGAAGGCTAGTAGATAGTCTCGTTATCCTTCTTTATTAGTAGGCGCATTATCGCAGTATAATTTCTTGTGCTCTGATTTCTGCTATTATCTGTTATTTCCTATACTTTGATTATCCTATTTTATCTGTGTCGCTTTCGTTATTTGCATTTCCATATCGCTTTGAATTTCTTAGCATTGTCTGACCTCTTTTTATGCTTTTTATTGAGCCGAGGGTCTTTCGAAAACAGCCGTCCTACCTTGGTTGGAGTAAGGTCTGCGTACACTCTACCCTCCCCAAACCCCATGTTGTGGGACTTCACTGGGTTGTTGTTGTATTAGGGAAATAATAAGTTGAGTAAATAGTTTCCGTAGCATCCTTTTGAAATCTTGACATTAAAGATGTCGTGAACAAGTACTTCAAATTCTTTTTTTCCATTTTAAGTACAATTCTTACTAAAATAGGCTACATATTTTTGTTAGATTACTGGTTTTATAACTTTCTTTGAAGAAAGTGTTAATTTTCCTTCACAATGAAATGGTAACTAATAAAAACATTATTAAGGGAAAGAAGCATGCGAACCTATGTACATATATTTGGACACTATTGTGTTGTGGTCCGTATGCCACAATTTTGAAAATATTAATCTATTTATTAGGAAAAGTAACATGGAAGGTACAATTATGTTACACGACAAGGTATTATAGTTCAAATAGGAAAGGAGTTATATATGTTACCATCTTAATTGATTTCAAACTCTCAAATATTTAGGACTTCTTATATAGTTGATGATTTAAACTTTTAAATATTAGGAAAATAGTAAATGACAATTTTGTCTATTGCGAAGTCTTTTAATGAAGGGTAAAAAATTCAATCAACATTTCTAAGGCCCTTCATGCTTTTAATATAATATAGATTCGTAAATTTTTGCCAACTTTGTATTCGTAGCAAACACTAATATAATAAAGTTTTGGATACGGAGCACAAACTACAATGTTATATTAATCGTGTTTTGAACATAGTATGTGTGTGTGTGTGTATATATAATAGTTTGAGAGTACGTGTGTTGCACGTGTCAATAAATTTTTAAAAAAATTATACCAAAAAAAAAACAAATTATGTGAAATAGCAATGAACGTTAAACATGTAAATTTGAGTTATAATTCCTATTAATAATATTACCTATACTTTTCTTAAAGCAGTCAAGATATTAATTTTATATTTATATTTAACCTCTATTTTTGGTTGAAATTCTTTGATGGTTTAGTTCAATCATAAAATAAATTAGATACCCTGACGTTATCATACCCCTCTTCGAATGCTATTTTTCTATTGTGACATTTTGATTCGTCACCTTTAGTGTTTGACATATGTAGCACTTTTATTGAAATTTAAATGGCAAAATATTATACCAGGACTTCCCACTTTTCCTAGATGGGTAGACAATAAAACTTAAGCCACTATCTAATTGAATGTAATGTTGACTTGGACAATGATCTACTTCCGTGTAAAGGTACAACTTTTATATAAATGAAGCTAATTATTTTTTGAAGTTTTCGCATCTTTTCGTTCTATTTATAACATAAAATCGGATAAAATATTGTGAGATCAAACTACATATATATAATCCTGCTTAATCTTAAAAACTTAAATGTTAGATTTTTCTATCTATACATTTTAACTAAGGGAAGATTTATTAATAACTAAAATTTTAAATAATTTCAATGCTCTAAATATTAGGAATAATTAAATGACTATTTTGTTTAGTGTGAAATAAAATTTTAAATTATATTATGTGAATTGTTAAAATTTTAATTTTATGTCTAAGTTATAAATTGAAATATATTATTATTATTATATTATGCTAATTTGTTTATCTAAAATTTTAAGTATTTGGTCTCAACATTATAGAACATTTATTTTTTGTTGGTCTAAATTTTTCTTATTAATTATTTCATCCCAAATTTTATAAATATCTAATCTTAAAGTTTTACGTGAACCCTACGACGGAGAAGATAACTTTAGAAAAAATATAAGACATTACGACGGAGAAGATAACTTTAGAAAAAATATAAGACATTGTTGTTTGTACACGCTTTCTGCATGACAAAAGCACGCACATCATTCGACAACAAATACTAAAGCATAAAAAATGAACTTAGCTACGAACTTTATTGTTAATCTATGGCTAAATTGCTAATCATCAAAAAAAAATTCTGGTAATTCATTACTAATACCTCGCTATATAAAATTAGTGACGAATTTTCTGATAATTCCTTACTAATACCTCGCTATATAAAATTTGTGACGAATTTTACTGGGTAACTTTCCATCAATAATTCTTGTTTATTTAGTAGTGAAATAACTTAAAATATAAAAGAATATTGAGAGTTTTCATTTGTTAGAGTAAATGTAATAAAAAAATATGGCTATAAAGTTTAATTTTTCAATTCAAGCATGAAAAATTCGATTTACGCAATCAATAGATGTAGAATAATCAATTACATTACTCACTATTATATTTCAGAAATTAATCACAGTTTCAATAAATCATCAATTTTCATAGAAAAAAATCAATTATCACATCCAGCTTAAATACGTCGATGAATGCATATAAACAAGAATCACACGTTTAAAAACTAAATAAACTTAGATAAATACGCAATCATGTCAATATTGGAAGAAAAATAAATGACTTGAGATATGATTTTTTGTTAAAAAGTAAAAGCTCAATATTGTTAGTAGAATTTGAGAACATGATAAAAATAAACCACCCATCTTGATATTACCGCTATAGAATTTCTATAACTGTCCCAGAATATTAAAATATATCCTTTTTTTGCAAAAAAATGAACATAAAAGTAAAAATAATAGGTAATTGTTAACAAAAGTTAGAACCTAAAAAAAATGAAGTAAAATTAATCAAGTTAATCGTGATGACAATTTTACCCAACGGAATGTTAGGCGCACGAAAGGTTCCTACTTTTATTTTTTATTTTTTTATTTTTGGTGTTATTTTTTCAATAAGGAGGGCTTTACGAATACATAATATTATTTGACTATTTAAATCTCCTATTTATTAGGAAATATGCTGGAAAAAAAAATAGAATAAGTGTAAGGTGGTTTGATCCAAATTACCGAGATAGAATTAGTACCGAGGGCAAATAGGACATGGCCATGGTTGAGTCGAAGATTTACCCGATACCAATTGTAAGATACAGGAGGAGAATGCAAGGTAAATCATGAAGACTAGTAAGATGACGCTAAGGTATTTCCCTGGCTGATTTGAGCACCTACACATACTCTTGTAAAGATTGCAATATGGTGCGTGATAGGAGAACTAAGAGCAAATTAAGTAAAGGGGCAATAGAAGAGTTTGAAGTAAAGATAAAGAAACGACTCGAGATAATGTGCCTAAAATATTACAAGTTGGAATAAGGGAAGTTGTGAAATGGTTTAACTGAGACGATCAGAACAAACGGGTTACTGGTTACTGGTTACTGGATGACAGTGAAGTTATAATATGAGGGAACCCTAGCGCTATTTTATAGACAACCCTATAGATCGAGATCAAGAACTAAAAGCAAGTGATAGTTAAAAACCTTTAAAGGAAAGTCAGGAAGTGACACATGATGCTGAGGCTTCCAGAATACGGACTGTAACAACAGAGTAAAGCAAGGATGTTGGAGTGGAAAAATGTTACCCTCTGGGAAATTTCGTTTTACCCGTAGAACCTGTGAAGGATCTACAGGTTACCAGAAGCATGCATTACTCCGGGGATATTAAAGTCTAATGAATCGACGAGGGACGTCTGCACGTTATAAAAATCTTATTTAAAGATTAAGAGGTAAGATGAAGTGAACGATATCTTAAGGGAGTAACTATAGGAGAAGAAGGAGTCGAGTTATGACTACATGCACCAAGAGTACCAGTCCGAATCCATCAGTGACAGTAACATTTCAGCAGAAGAGCCCGCAACACAACTGACAACCGACTTCGAAATAAAGAAGAGAGTAAAGATAATGACGTGGAATTATTACCTCGAGAAGCAACATAAAGAGGAAATATTACAGGAATGACTATGTAGAGATCTGGAATGCGTTATAGTGAATTATAGCGAATCGAAATGGAAGAGGTATATGAAGGGCATAATTAAATAAGAGAACACCTGAGAAAGTATTGGGAGTTCAGGACCAGTTTAACATTCGAGGACGAATGTTCTAAAGGGGGGAAGGATATTATACCCCGTATTTTTTATACGTCGAGTTATTCGCAAGAGAATTGACTCAAGTTAAAGATGGAACCATTTTCGGATACGAAATAGGAACTTTTAATTTTCAATTTTAAGTAGTACACAAATTGTTTATAAATTTTATTTAGTGTAGAAATATTATTGGAGATTGGGGACTAATTAATTGTGATTAGATTATTAAGTAAGGATTAACGATTAATTAAAAATTAATTAATTTAATTACCATTTGTGGGCCCCACCCGAATATTTTAAAAAAAATAATAACATTGAATTGGTGAGTCATTATAGGGGGAGCACGTGTAGGAGTATTAGGATTAATATAAATAGTAATTTGGTGACTAGGTGATGCCATATTTCATTCAAAGTGAAATAGGAGCATTCAACTTCATGAGCTTAATGAAGCAAAAGCATGAGCAGCCATGGCTGCCACTGTTCTCGGCCAGCCATGGCTATTTTTTAAAAAATAATTCTTGCTTTGATTTAATTCCAAGATGATTTGCAAGTTTAAGGAGGTGATAGCAACATTGGATATTAAGTTGGGGAAGAAGAAATTGTAAAATTGGAGCAATTAAGTGTAGAAATTCCTCCGAGAAAATTTAGGTTAAATTTTCTCGTTTTGTAGTATAATTGTATTAATGGTGTTGTAATGGAAGGATTAAAATTGGATTGGATGAAATTGGAAGTAAGAAATTGCATGAAATCGTTGTTATACGAAATTGTGGGTTGAAAGGGATTAAAAAGGGTTATTGGATTGTTAGAGTTATTTATGGGCTGAATTGTAAGGGTTCTACATGAATATTGCTATTACTGTCATTGTTGGTATTTCTGTGATAACAGGAGGATAATTGGAAATTCGGGTTACGCGAATATATAGGGGAAATGCTGCCCGATTTACGTTAAGTCCTTAACTAATGAAAACCCTAATCGAGAAAGTATAAGTTAAAGAATGAGTTCTATAAGCGATGGGTTGCGGAATTACGAACTAGAAAGTATAGTTACTAACGATAGCGTTACTCTTATATTAAATAGGCTAAAGGGGCGACAAAGCGAGCGGGTTTGCGACTAATCGTTAACAGGTATGTAAAGCTGTCCTTTCTTTCTTTTGGCATATCTTAGATTTAAGTGACGAATGATATGAGCTTTGGGGTAATTCTATTCATAAGTTTCGAGCGTGATTCATGATTCTTATTCACTTCATGATGTTAGAAGTACATTTCAGTAACGGTATCCTTTGCTCACTTTTACGGACGCCGAATACAACCGGCTCTCCCAGCCCCCTCGGTGTCCCTTATTCTCGTATACGGAAAACAGTACAATTCAGTAAACAGTATCTTTCATTCACATTTACAGACGCCGAATACATCGGCTCTCTCAACCCCCTCCCCAACGGTGACCCAACACATTACATTATATATGTATCATACATTATATATATATATACAGTCGCCGCGTACGGCTCTTCCCATATCCCGCGTCCGGGCATCCCGCGTCCAGGATGGAATCCAGCTGAATCATGTGGTGATATAACAGTGGCCCTTCCCTTTTCCCCATATACACATACATATACATTTACTCATCTCTTATACATATACATTTCTTATATATACAATTACTTTATCTTATATATACATATATACGTATCCCCGTTTTATATACATATATCATATAAGCACACAAGAGAGCCAAGGAAAATCATGTATCCATCGGAGTGACATAAGGTCGGTGATCTCCGATTACATTACGGAATGCTAGTGATAGCTTTGTCTCACCTTGAAGGAACAAGTATTTTAAGGCGAGACTATCAACGGAGAATAGTGTTACAGTAACCGTGGAATGAAATCGTGGACATTATAGACGACAGTCATAGGCTTTGGAGTCTTAGAAAATAGAGTTATAACTAGGAAATATAAATACGATTTAGAAATTAGTTTATGAATTTAATATTCACATTGGATCCTTAGCTTAGGAATCTCAGTCATAGGATCGTTCCGGTCGTACTTATCATGAGCACATTCTCTTGTCTAACATTGTCGTTATCATTATCCCCATTGGAACATTATCGGTAGAGTAGTCATAGTACATATCATTCGGTAAGGAAATCGGGATCAAAAGTCCCCTTTGGATTCACTTCGAGTAAGTTAACCAAGACTATAGGAAAATCCGGGAGTAACGGGCCCACCTCGGGCCGGATGAGGTAGCGTATACGATTTACGCATATCACGTGTCATAGCGTCGCTTGTGAGAGTCTTAGGGTAATCGGGTCCCATTTATACAAGTTATAGGGGTCTAGGAGGTCTTTTCATCATTTGGCACCTTTCTAGTTCAATTCTATTGAACAAAAAGTAGAAAACTTTAGGTGCGGATTCCGGAGAACCGAGTTGTCCCCGAGGCTCGTACCCAACTTATTACAACTAAGACATGCCATAGAAAGAAGGGTGAAGCCTTACATACCTCTTTCCGCCCCTTTTGCTATTCCGAATTCACGTCACAATCTCGTCGAAATCTGCGAATTGGTCATTTTTACCAAAACTCTCATTAGAAGACTTAGAGTTAAAATCTTAAGGAAACACTTTGCTACCGAAATTTCGGCAGCATTTCCTCTGTAAACACACCATCCTCAACATTCCACATAACCAAATTCTTGACAAACACAATCCGGGAATTCAAACCCGGCCAAACTATTAACATACTTCAACAATCACACTAACAATCCATACATTACTTTCTTCCACATTTATGGGCTTCACTATCATTCTACACATTCACAACATCATTCATGCAAATATAAGAATTTACCCTAACGTCAAATTAACTTCTTCGACGCTTCCACAACGATTACAACTTCGTTTTCATTATGGAATGCATAACGACAACAATCAAAACACTACATAGAATCAATCCGATTGTTCCACACAACATCACCATATTCGGCCACCATGATCAACAACACAACAACTAGAATATTAATTACAACTTGCTCATTGTTCTTCAACAATTCAACACATAGACACGGCTACATATGCCATATACACGGCCACTACACACACTACACCACACGGCTTAAACCTCATGCATGCACAACCACAATCTTTCCAAAATCATCCAACTTCCACGTTTCACATAACATTCTCAACAATAATAACCGAGCATTAAATAAAATAATCCATTCCTTCTATACACACTACACATGCACGGCCAACAACACTATATTCTTCTACTTCATGAATTTCATCCATTTTTGCATACTACAACACATATAACCCATGTTTAACACATAAAACAAGATTAAAACTCACCTTTCTTCTTCAACTTCTCAACTTGCCTAAAGTGGTAGATAGAAAAAACGATCAATCCAACGCTTCTAACAACACTTCCACGTTAACAAGCGCCTTTCAATTAGCAAGTTTGCACCAAGAAATTAATTTTTTGATGGCTCCAAATTGATCTTGAATTTCCAAGGGTTGGCCGAACCTCTCCTTCTTTTTCTTTCTTCTATTCTTTTGGTTTTGTTCTTATCCTTTGCTTGTCTTGAATTGGAAGATAATATATATATATATCCCAAGCATGTGAGGGGTACATGCCCCTCTCTAGAAAACTCCCCAATTTTCTTGATTTTTTTTTCTTGGATTGTTTTATTTGGTCAAAGAAGACCAAATGTTTTTCTTGATACACTTTGGCCCCCAAAGCAATGTGGGCATATACTTATGCCACACAACCAACATGAAATTTTTTATAAACTTTCAAAACTTTTGTGAAATTCCCATTTTTGCCCCTCGACTTTTCTCATTATTACCACAAGCCATTTTGTGAATTTTTATTTCTACCTTTAACCTTTCTCAATATTTCCATGCAATAATATTCATAACTAATTTTTTTATAACCACTTGCCCATTACAACCCTTTTTGAAAATAGTCCTGTCCTTAACTTTCCATGACGACTTTAGAATTTCCAAACGTACAATATACGGGCTATAACAATATCTCACCTTGAAGGAACAATTATCATAAGGTGAGATCATCAACAATGAATAAAATTAAGGAAATCGTGAAATAAGCTCAATAATCTCATAATAGCATCAAATCCATAAGCTTTGGAATCTCCAAAAATGGAATCATCATCATCATCATTTTCATTATGGAAAACATCTATCTTAGCATCATAAGAACTTTGAGAATCATAGACTTCTAGCTTTTTTTGGGAATAAGGATATTATGGAAAGCACGTGTGGATTCATAAGAAAAGAATCATGCCTTTAGAAAGAAAGGGTTTAGCCTTACATACCTTTTTGGTCTCCTTAACTACTTAACGCTTATCCTCCCAAGCTCGTAAATCTACATTCAAGAGAATTCATATTATTGTTAGGCTTATCGTCATATGCTTATCTTAAGTCTTAAAATTAAACCCCTTTAGAATCTGCCAAAATTCGGGCAGCATCTCCCCTGTTTATATCCCTAGCCTGAAATCATAATACCAACAACCAACACAACAACAAAGAACACTTACACCAACAACATCATCATCAATACCAAAATATTCCATAAAACATCCCACATGATGTTTATCAACATACAATAACAATATACACTTCCTTTCTTCCCAATCAAGGAGCGTAATCTCATCAACACACCAACAACATTAGATATGATCCATATACATGAAAATTTGCCCAACAACATGGCTACAACATGTTCAAAACAATCCATAAACTCAACGACTACAACACAACACTTTATGACCTTTCTTCCATAACTATCTTAACTTTTAAGACTTGTTAAACCTTCAAATCAACTCAACATAAGAGATAGGATGAATAACATACCTTATACTTGAAGAACTTTAGCCACACCAAATTTTTTGAAAACCAAGCTCACCACAACATTAAGTAGAAACAACAACAATCACTTTTCATGAACTAGTTTGGTGTAATCTTGTTGAATTCTTGATTTAAGGGGTAATAAGTGTCTAAGATAAGTGTATGGTTGTTTCTAGAACTCCCAAGAAATGTAAATGGTAAAAAAAGTGGAATAATAGGGTATTTATACCTCTTGAGAGTCGGTCCCACCGACTTCCCAAGTGGGGCCCGTGGGGAGCCATTTGGCAGCTTGGAGGCTTATCTTGAAATGCCCATAACTCCCTACTCCGATGTCATTTTGACAAACGGTTTATTGCGTTGGAAACTAGACTTCCTGAACTTCAATTTAGGCTTTAGTTTCACTTCAAAAATCCTTATATACAATGAGATATACCCCTCTAAAGTTGACCCAAAATTTCAGTCCAAAATTCAGTTTTTCAAATTTTCGACAAACTTATTTTCTTCGATTTGCTTGATCTCGGAATCTTCCAAAACTCTCCATACATGATATTTATCATTAATTATACTTAATAAGGGTCCTGTCCTTTGGTTCCAAAGTTGTCCTTCCCGATTACGACTTACAAGATCGTAATTCATGCTCTACTTCATTGTTACGTACTTCCCATGGCTTGTACCTTCCAAAACTTCACGAGACGTCTCCGATACTCCATTAATACGGTGAAATATGTGGTGTGCTCATGCTCTGAAAGTGCGACGTGTAACAAGTCCCTTATTTAGACACGACGTGGCCAAAGAATGCCACAGACTTAAGCCAGAGCTCGCACTTCGAAAATTTGGCATAAAGCCTCTTCTCTCTCAACAACCCAAGAATCATCCTCAAATAGCGCGCATGATCCTCTCTACCCTTGGAATAAACACAAATATCATCAATGAACACAATCACAAATGAGTCAAGACATGGCTTAAAAACATTCATCAAAGTCATAAAAGCAGTTGGGGCATTCATAAGCCCAAATGACATTACAAGGAACACGTAATGACCATAACGAGTCCAAAAGGCCGTCTATAAAACATCCTCGGCCTGAATCTTCAACTCATGGTAGCTTGACATCAAATCAATCTTCAAAAATATCAAAGCACCCTCAAGCTAGTTGAACAGGTCATCAATACGAGTAATGGGATGCCTATTACGAATGGTGACTTTGTTCAACTGCCAATAATCAATGCATATCCTTATAGTATCGTCCTTCTGCATCACAAATAACACAGGACCACCTCAAGGAGAAACACTCGGTCTAATAAATCCCTTAATCAATAGATATTGCAACGGCTCCTTTAGCTCCCTCAACCCAGCAGGCGCCATCCTATAAAGAGGAATGGAAATAGGACGCATGCCTGGATCCAGGTCGATATTGAAATCAGTGTCACGGTCGGGCGGCATACCAGTTAAATCAGAAGGGAAGACCTCGATGAACTCCCTCACAATAGGCAAGGACTCAAGGGGCGGAGAATCAACGCTAGTATTATGAACATGGGCTAAATAAGCCAAACACCCCTTGGCCACTAACTTCTTCGCACAGGAAATAGGAAATGATCTTCTTCGGCGTTAGACTCGAAGTATCCCTCCACTCTAATAGAGGATACCAGGCATAGCTAAAGTGACTATCTTGGCATGACAGTCCACGTTCGCATGGTAGGGAGATACCCAAGTCATATTAGAAATACTATCGAAGTCTACCATATCCAATATCATCATCGACCGCCGTATCATACCCCATGAAAGTAACTAAACAAGACCGAAAGACTCGATAAATAATAACAGCATCTCCGACCGACAGATAGGTACTCCCGTACGATCAGAACACAAATCCCAACCAACAATATGATAGACAGACACACAGGAATAACTAGACCTCGAATCAAACAATACCGAAGCCTGCGGACCACCTTTGGTCTGAAAAGAGCCACCGCGGCCTGACTGAGCACTGCCTCTAACTGATGAGCCACCTCTACCACTAGAAGGTTTTGGGGCCCTCGAAGTCTGAAACCTGGAACCTTATTGGGACCCTCTTTGCACTGACCTGGGATAATCTCTCATAAGATGACTGGGGTCGCCACACACATAGCATGCTCTAGGAGTTGGAGGTCTATATACAGAAGCTGATGAACTGGAGGGTCAGCACGGTCCACTGTAAGGGAGTAAGATCCACCATAAGACTGCCAGCTCCATAGCCACTAGGCCTAGTAGGACTACCCAAAGAAGCTTGTAATGTTGACTGGACAAGGCAGTTGGGGGATGAATGATAGGGCCTGGATGACTATCCCCCGCCCCTGTAACTGGATCCACTGAAACTACCATAATGATGTGGCTACTTCTCACTAACCTCTTCCAAAGATCGAGCCTTAGCAGACTAGGAACTAATGGCATGATCAATAATAGCTTGGAAACAAAACCTTATGGTCACCAACTGAAGGCAAGCAATATGAATCGGGTACACAAGTCCATTCACAAATCTACAGACACTCTCCTCCTCTGGGCGAATCTGGGCAGCATATTGGGATAAGAACAGAAATCTAGCCTCATACTCAGAAATAGACAACCTGCACTGTCGCAGATGAAGAAAATTATCTCTGCATGCATCCCTCAAAGTACGCGGCACGTACTTCTCCAAGAAGGCCAAATGGAACTGAGTCCAAGAAAGAGGGGGCGCACCCACTGGCCTGCTATCAATAAATGCTTTCTAACAAGTCTTCGTGTCACCGCGAAACTGGAATGACGTGTAGTCCACGCCGTGAGTCTCAACAATACCGATTTTATAGAGACGCTCATATATCTCCACAAGGAACTCATAAGCATCCTCAGTATGTAAGCCATAGAACTTGGGAGGCTTTATCTTCAGAAATCTCCAAACTAGATCATGATCATCAACAGTCATAGTCTGTGCAGCAACATGCCTCGAGGCACCCTCAGGAATATAAATAGCACTAATACGCGGGGCCATGGCTGTAGTACGATGCATACACATGGTCTATCCTTGCTTGGGAGTACGTACCCCCAACTCAAGTCTGAGAATAGCTACCTACAGTAGTGGCACCCTCTACAGCATTCTGACCGTCCAAATGAAGAAGTACCTGGGACATCAAATCCTAAAACATGAGGTCAGACATAGTGTCAGGGTGGGTCTGAGCTGGTGTTGCAGCACCCCTATCATGACCCAACCAGAGAGCCACATGGCCTACTCATGATGTTTCATACATCAACAATACTAATCACATCGGGCAACGACACATTACTATCATCATCAATAAACAATGCCCATGTCCATGTACACAAGCCGACGAGGCTAACAAAAGTAATACAAAATATGAACCGACAAGGCTAAAAGATATCTAATCATACACAACTGTCTACGAGCCTCTAAGAAGAGTATGTAACATCAAATAGATGGGATAGGGCCCCGCCATGCCCATAAGTATATACACAAAAGAATAATACCAACAGCTGTAACTCCGGATGAAATGGAGCCCCTCTATGCAGCCCCTGAACAAGAAATCAATGGATCAAGCCGGTCTCCCTGTCCACCTGCGAGCATGACGCAACGTCAACAAACAAAAGGACATTAGTACGAATAATGTACTGAGTATGTAAAGCATAATCAACATCGTAGTAGGAGCATAAGAAATAGCATAAGAACTAGCATAAGATAGAAGAATCGGGAGGTAATAGAGCCATTTGTACCTCTAGTGGCCACAATCATATTTACTAACTTGCCTTTCATAGGGACCTTCCATTTCTAATGCTTACTCACGTATACATACATATATTTATTAGTATCATACCTGTTTCACGTACCCGGCCATGACAAGGCTTGGTTTTATACATACCTGGCCCTACCAAGGCTCAGGGTTATCCGTACCCAACAGCAGAGGTGCGCACGCGATAAGTATCATACCCGGCCATATAAGTTCGGTGATTACATAATAGTCATACATACTTTGACTCATATACACGAGAGTCCATAAGTATCATCAACATCATTACAATCATCACTTTCGTTACATCTATCCGTAGAGGATCAACTATCATATTCGGGAGGTGGTAATATCATACAAATATCGAGAATCATAAGCTTTAGTAATTTTGGAAATAGAGTTCTTTGGAAGACATTATGGAACTCATGAGATGGTATATAGCAAAGGAATCATGCCTTAATGAAAGAAGAGTTAGCCTTACATACCTCTTGATCTTCTTAACTACTTAACGTTCACCGTCGAAGCTTGAACAATCTACATTTAGAAGGATTCATACCATGGTTAAGCCTTAATGAGTCTCTTAAATTCAAACTAAAATAATTCATGATCTAATGAAAATTGGGCAGCATTTCCCCTATTTTTTCAACTTCAACCGTATTACAAAACAACTCCCAAACATCCATAATAACATCCACAATATCATAATCAAGTAATCACATTCCATTAAGATTTCAAAATTCATTCTCATGCTCAACTTATCCTAACAACTTCACACCCATTCTTAGCACATTTTCATACAATGCTTTCTCATCACTCTTTCTACCTTCCATAACAATATTATACCCATATCATAATAAGAATCAAAACTCAAGTTAGCTTACTACTCAAAAACATCATAAAAGTTACATTTTGCCCTCATTTTCTACTTTCTTCTTCTACCCAAGTTGTTCAACAATCAAGCATTCATGATAACATGAAATAAGATGAAAAATAACCTTTTATTTCATGGGAATGAGCTTTGGAGTAGTATCAACCTATGTGAAAACCCTAGCTTCAATACTCAAGAATCTCTTGTAGTCTACTAACCCTAGAAAGACTTCTAACACATAGGTACCTTGATTCTTGTCTCTTGATCTTTGTTTTCTCTTGGGTTGGAGTGGAATATGCTTGAAGAAGGGTGTCACACCCCGACCTTACTAGGGTGTGATGGGCACCCGACCCTTACATAGAGCCGAGCGAACCCACTGACTTTTAATACATACATAATCATTTGGACTTTTTAAATCAAATAAAGATGAAATGCATAGTAAAATTTTCAGAAATATTCTTTTTCGTTACTTTCAAATCAAACAAAATCTGAAATCATATGAAACTTATATCATAACACGAATGACACATCGGCTGATGGAGCCGCTTACTGAGATGACAACCAATACCCACAACTCTGTCTGCAAAGTCTCTAACTTCGAACAAAACATCATAGCACATATGCTCTAACTGGGCAGCACTCCAGGAACAAGTGGAGTCTACCAACTCCGCTGGAACATCTTCTATACTAGCTTCAACTCATCTGGGTGTACCTGCGCGGCATGAAACGCAGCGTCCACAAGAAGGGACGTCAGTACGAGCAATGTACTGAGTATGTAAGGCATGGATGCTAACATGATAATATGGACAGGACATGAACAACAACACAATAAGGAAATATGGAAGGTATAAGAAAAGGTATGACTGTAACTGCTTGCCTCTTAAGGCGAAATCATGCATGCTCACTTTTACTTTCATGCATACATAAACTGTCTGAATCAAATAACATCATTATCCCGCGTCCGGGGTAATCATCTCACGCCGCCCACTACTGGTGATCATGCCCGACCCTCTAGGCTCGGTGTAAACATAGCAGCCCGCATTAGCGGTGACATGCCCGGCCATATAGGCGCGGTGGAAATCATAGCAGCCCGCATTAGCGGTGACATGCCCGGCCATATAGGCGCGGTGTAATCATCACAACTCAAGCATGCATAAGAGCCCAATCAAAAGCTATAACTCTATCGGAGTGACGTAAGGTCGGTAACCTCCGATTATATTATGGAATAATCATCACGACTTTGTCTCACCTTGAAGGAACAATTATTATAAGATGAGACTAACAACGAGTAACAGCGTAAATAAACCGACACCTGGAGACTCAGAAACAAGTTTCGGGTCGATCCGACTTCTTTTAAGAAAGTTATGAACGTTTGAAGTACAGAACATTCCACAAGCGTTTCAGAAGCTATTTTTGGAAAACCCAAACAATAATCATATAAAGTATCTTTAAACATGGGATCATTCTTATCATCGTCTTCATAGAAATATTCTCATATTCATATTGAATCCATAACTTGAGACATTCAAACATGGAACCATTCTCATCATGATCATTATAGACATATTCTCATCTTTGACAACATCGTTTCCATTACAAAAACATGTCCGTCGTTATAGTCATAAAAGCTTACAAAATCATAACCTTTATTTTGGAAAAGTATAGACATTTTAGAAAACATTTACGGATTATTAGGAAGGAAATCATGCCTTAGAATCATAAACGCTTAACTTTTGAAAATAAGGAAAATATGGAAGCAATTATGAAATCATAGCATCGGAATCATGCCTTGAAAGAAAGGGATGAGCCTTAACATACCTGTTTCGCATCCTATTAGCTACGCTTAATTGTCCAAGCTCGCTACCGCTAGTCTACATTCAAGAAGATTGACACAATCATTAGATTCATCACCATATACTTGTCTTAATCCTTCAAATAAATTCACTTATGATCTGCCGAAATTTCGGCAGCATCTCCCCTGCAAATATACCATCCCCGAGAATCTAACTCGGCCCAAATCATCAACCACCATACCATCAATCATACCAACAACATCAACAATCAATTCAAGACGCATTCTAATATTAACAACCTTTGTCATACAATTCAATGACATTTCATTTATATTCAATTCAATTCATATAATATTCAAAACGATTCAATCAACATACTACTTCATCCAACACCTTCCAAATTCAACTAGAACAATAACAACTTAATTCTTTCTTTCAAATTCAATCACAACAACCCAATTTACAATCTTCCAATTCAATAAAATCAACGCATTTCTCACCTCCAAATTCATGCATTATATCTACGACCGCATGTTAACAACATTATCTTCACCACACAAGAAACCATGCTAATATTATATTAACTTCTCCAACAATCTCACAATGAGTTCAAATTCATTTCAAGTCATCAAACCTTCATTTTACATCATGGAATCCACAACACAACAATCAACTACTAAATAAAATTAATTCACCACTTCTACACAACACTTATACCATTCGGCCACCACCCACATCTACATATTTCATGAATTTCATTCATTTCCACATGCTACAACATACATAATCATCTCTAACACATGTAAAAGAAGATTGAACCTTACCTTTCTCCACTTGTCTTCTTACTTAGCTAGGATCATGAACTTGTAACAATGAATAGTTTTCTTGCTCCAACAATTGTCTCATGTTAAAGAGGACCTTCAAATTAGTAGGAAATCTAGAAGAAAATAATTTTTCTTGATCAATTTTCCATGGCCAATTTTTGGCCATGGTGGCCGAATACTCTCTCTTCCATCCTCTTTTTTTTTTTTGTTCTTGTTCTTTCTTTCTCTCCAAATTAATTATGATGAATTGGCCATCTTTCCCTATATATATACTTGCCCCATTCAAATATGAAATAGCCACATGCCCCCTTCTCCATTTTTCTAGAATTTTGCTTAAAGATAACAAATATGACCATTTAGCTTGTTACATAAGCTTGGTCCATTTAATTATAATTTAGCCCCTCATTTAATAAAAATGAACATGCACCACACGGCCAACATTCTTGAACTTTGTGAAATTCCCATTTTGCCCCTAGCCTTCCGCAATATTACCATGAGCCATTTTGTGAATTTTCCTTTTTACCCTTGACCTTTCTCAATATTTCCATGCCAATAATGTTCACAATTAATATTCATTACCCACTTGTACATTAAAATAATTTTGGAAGGTAGTCATTCCCTTAACTTACCACGACTACCTTGAAATATCCGAACGTACGACATACGGGATATAACATCCTCCTCCCCTTTAGAACATTCGTCCTCGAATGTTCAATTGCTCTTATGGGGTCTGGTAGCACTTCGGGGGCGGGGGGGGGGGGGGGGGGGGTCCCTGTTATAGTCGTTCTTCTCTTTATGCTCACTCCTTATCTTTCACCCTATTTCCTTTGTAATCGTACTTCACATGAACCCTCATTCCGTGTCGTAGGTTCCCTAATCCACTGCGCCAACTTATTATCCTTCTCCTTCCCAGGTCGTTCTCTTCTCTGTTATTGTTTCGTCCATCGTTATTCCTTGTTGGCTCTCCAGGGTGAATTCCTTTTTAAGCCTAATATAATATATTCTCCCCCCCTTTTTAAGGGGCTCCCTATACGCCAGCAGTTTTTTTGGGAAGTCTTCGTTCATACCTTACTCCTCATCCTTCTTCCCAACTCTGCACCTAACATATCGAAAACTTCTTATCCTAAGTTTTTCTTTTGCTTCCTGTGTATGTCATCATTTCGTCCACATTTCCATACCCTTCCATCCACTATTCGTCCTTTCTCTTGCTTAGCTCACTTGCTCGTAATTCTTCTTTAACCACGCCTTTACGTTGCATCTGTGCGTCCATAGTTCCCAAGCGTCCCGCTACTTTTGTTCTTAGCACAGAATTCTTACAATTTTCACTCTCCTCTTCCTTTGACCAACCCATTTGTATATTTTTCCTACTTTCATCCTTAACCTTCCTTAGGTTCCTTCCTCCTCGGACACTTTTCTTCTTCTGCCATTTGTGGTATCCCGTTCCATTTCCTCTAAGATCAATCTTTCAGACCTCGCCTGAATTCTCATTCCATACCATTAACTTCCAAATCAACAATGTCTACCCATTATCCTTATTCTTTTCTCAATGCGTAATCGGGTTCTAAAGTTCGTGAAATATTCCTTTTTCACATGCCTACTTTGAATTCTTACCCTTCACTTTCTTCGGACACTTTAATTTCTTTATCTTCCGTCTACTCACTCTCTTTCTTTTCCAAATATCATTGCATTAGAATTTTCCAATCTTAACCTGTAGTGAAAGTGACATCAACTTACCTTGTAACACTTATATCATTTATTCTTGCTGTCACTCGATCTTTGGTACTCTTACTTGATTAATGCCTTCCTTACCGTAGCGCCGGTTGTTGGAACTCACATGTCCACCGATACAATCATATGTGGGACATCCTACACATTCATATGTATATGTATATATACTATAAACTAACCCACAAAATACTTCCGAACACTATTCAAGCCCATCCTAATTCTCGAGCTGTGACACACTCTCTGTCTCTTCACCAATCCAATTTGCCTCGTCCTACGCGTTTTCTTATGGTCTCCAACCATCCCATATACTCTAGTTTCTCTTAGGCTACCACAACTTTTCATTTGTCTCTTATGTCTGGATATATAGAATTTCTTGCATACTTCCCAGGGGGTCACCCATCCTAAAATTTCTCTCACCTTAGCACGCTTAACCTCGAAACCTCGACAGAATCTGGTACCTTAATGCCAATATAATCGCATCCACTTCCTCGCATGACCTTTATTACATAATCTGGAGCAAGTCGAAGTCTTACAGATTCCAAGACATTTTCGTAACACGTCCTTTATTTTACAATTACTATTTTACCCTTTTCAATTCCCAATGTTCACCTCCCACCTGTGTGTATGACTACTTCCTGTCCTGGGCTTCCAGATTCCCGATGGTAGTGATCACACCTTCATCATCATGCCAAATCCATAGCCTTTCTAAAACAACTCATCCCACTTATTGTCTGGTTACGGTATTTCCTTTCCACGCTTCTCCCTATTGGGCATACCCAATAATTCTGGCAGAATCTCCTTTACCATTTTTACTATTCAAAATCTGTACATAGCAAATATCGACGATACCTCACAGAACATACGGCTATATAACACATTCTAGCTATCCAGAGCTTCCAGTTCCAGGTAACAGAACAAATATATCAGTACTTACCCCTGTGACTCTCTATATCGCCACTCACCTTTTTCCGTCGATACTATGCTTTTGTTGAAATCAAAAGTTAGTATAAAGGATCTCATTCCCTATGACTTGGCTCTATCGCACGATCTAAGACAAAAAGAAGGTCAACAATCCCTAGATGCCCCGCAGCCCCCTATTTATAAATGTGGTCGGCTTCACACCCATAAACAGGACTCTACTGGACACGACTTTGCAGACAACCCCTAGGACAACCTGCTCTGATACCACTTTGTCACACCCCGACCTTACTAGGGTGTGATGGGCACCCGACCCTTACTTAGCGCCGAGCGAACCCACTGACTTTTAATACATACATAATCCTTTGGACTTTTTAAATCAAATAAAGATGAAATGCATAGTAAAATTTTCAGAAATATTCTTTTTCGTTAGTAGGCGCATTAGCGCATTATAATTTCTTGTGCTTTGATTTATGTTATTATTTGCTACTTTCTGTACTTGGATGCCCCAGTGCGGAGGTGTGAGAGGTTGGCCATGGATGGTTTCAGACGAGGTAGGGGTAGGCCAAAGAAGTATTGGGGAGAGGTAATTAGACACGACATGGCGCAGTTACAGCTTACCGAGGACATGACCTTAGATAGGAGGGTTTGGAGGACCCATATTAGGGTAGAAGGCTAGTAGATAGTCTCATTACCCTGCCTTATTAATAGTCGCATTATCGTAGTATAATTTCTTGTGCTCTAATTTATGCTATTATGCTATTATCTGTTATTTCCTGTGCTTTGATTATTCTATGTTATCTGTGTCGCTTGCGTTACTTCATTTCCATATCGCTTTGAATCTCTTAGCCGTATCTGACCTCTTTTTATGTTTTTATTGAGTCGAGGGTCTCTCGGAAACAGCCATCCTACCTTGGTAGGAGTAAGGTCTGCGTACACTCTACCCTCCCCAGACCCCACGTTGTGGGATTTCACTGGGTTGTTGTTGTTGTTGTTGTTTCTGTACTTGGATTACTCTATTTTATCTGTGCCGCTTTCGTGATTTGCATTTCCATATCGCTTTGAATTCCTTGATTATCCTGTTTTACTGTGTCGCTTGCATTATTTCATTGCAATATCGTTTTAAATCTTTTAACCTTATCTGACCCCCTTTTTATGCTTCTATTGAGCCGAGGGTCTCTCGGAAACAGCCATCCTACCTTGGTAGGAGTAAGGTCTGCGTACATTATACCCTCCCCAGACCCCAAGATGTGGGATTTCACTGGGCTGTTGTTGTTGTTGTTGTATTCTTTTTCGTTACTTTCAAATCAAACAAAATCTGAAATAATATGAAACTTATATCATAACACGAATGACACATCGGCTGATGGAGCCGCTTACTGAGCTGACAACCAATACCCACAACTCTGTCTGCAAAGTCTCTAACTTCGAACAAACAACATAGCACATATGCTAACTCGGCAGCACTCCAGGAACAAGTGGAGTCTACCAACTCCGCTGGAACATCTTCTATACTAGCTTCAACTCATCTGGGTATACCTACGCGGCATGAAACGCAGCGTCCACAAGAAGGGACGTCAGTACGGGCAATGTACTGAGTATGTAAGGCATGGATGATAACATGATAATATGGACAGGACATGAACAACAACATAATAAGGAAATATGGAAGGTATAAGAAAAGGTATGACTGTAACTGCTTGCCTCTTAAGGCGAAATCATGCATGCTCACTTTTACTTTCATGAATACATAAACTGTCTGAATCAAATAACATCATTAGCCCGCGTCCGGGCCTCCCGCGTCCGGGGTAATCATCTCACGCCGCCCACTAGTGGTGATCATGCCCGACCCTCTAGGCTCGGTGTAAACATAGCAGCCCGCATTAGCGGTGACATGCCCGGCCATATAGGCGCGGTGGAAATCATTGCAGCCCGCATTAGTGGTGACATGCCCGGCCATATAGGCGCAGTGTAATCATCATAACTCAAGCATGCATAAGAGCCCAATCAAAAGCTATAACTCCATCGGAGTGACGTAAGGTCGGTAACCTCCGATTATATTATGGAATAATCATCACGACTTTGTCTCACCTTGAAGGAACAATTATTATAAGATGAGACTAACAACGAGTAACAACATAAATAAACCGACACCTGGAGACTCAGAAACAAGTTTCGGGTCGATCCGACTTCTTTTAAGAAAGTTATGAACGCTTGAAGTACAGAACATTCCACAAGCGTTTCAGAAGCTATTTTTGGAAAACCGAAGCAATAATCATATCAAGTATCATTAAACATGAGATCATTCTTATCATCGTCTTCATAGAAATATTCTCATATTCATATTGAATCCATAACTTGAGACTTTCAAATATGGAACCATTCTCATCATGATCATTATAGACATATTCTCATCTTTGACAACATCGTTTCCATTACAAAAATATGTCCGTCGTTATAGTCATAAAAGCTTACAAAATTGTTACACTCCATAATAATCCGTGCTACTTGAATTAAAACAAGAAATAATAATTTAAGAAGGTTCAAGGAAAACTAATCGAGTTAGTAAGAATATCGTTATATATATGGTTGCCTTAAGTATCCCGAGGTGACATGGTAACCTAAAGGATTTGAAATCGCGTTATGAGTATGTATATGAGGTAATGTGAGTGACCTTTTAAAGTATTTGAGATTTTTAGTAATGATATAGAAGATGGACAAAAGATAGGAATATACTTTTGCGATTGGAGCTTCGTCGAAGCTTTGTGAGTTCTCTAGTTATGTTTAAGGTTATTGTGATTCTCCGGACCCTTCGAGACGCGTATATGGATTTTTATGGATGTATATGAGTGTGTATATGTATGTATAAGAGGTTACATGAGGTTGGAAGAGGATTAGAAGTTAAACGAAATGAATCGGAACGACTTCAGTAAAATCTCGGACCCGGTTTTAGCCTATATTGTAGGAGGCATATCTCCCAGTATATGAGGAGTTTTAAGGTTTTTCAAAAGCCTAAAATGAAGTTCATGGAGTCTAGTTTGTAAATCAACAAACCTCTCGTCAAAATGATATCGGGATAAGGAGATATGGACGATGCAAGTTGGGCTGAGTGGAGGCAACTATGGTAGTACCTCATGGATGAAGTAAATTAAATTAGTAGTATTATGTGTTCATATTATAATGAATCATATTCCTTGGAATTAAAAGTTGCACGTGAAAGGTGGAAGAGCAACATGTCAAGTGTGGATTTATATTTAGTGGTGGGGATTTATTATTATATGGATATAAAAGAGAAGGGAGACACATAAATTCATGAAATATGAGTCATATTCTTGGACAATTGCTAGTGGGAGGCCTTATTAAATAAAAATCTGATCTTGAAGGGGGACATATCTTAGTGACCACGTGAGGGAGCATTATGCTGCCCATAAACACCATCTTGGAGGATTAAAACTAGTCATTTATCACCATACCATCTTCCATCAACTAAAACTTAGAGAGAGAAGCTCTCAAGCTCTAGAAAGAAAGAGCCACGGTTTTCATGGCTATTCCACCACCAAAAACGGCCAGCTCTTCCATTTATTTCTCACCATTAAACCCCTAAAGTGTCCTACACATTCACCATTATGTTTCAAGTGAAGAAGAAACCATAAACATGCCATGCATGCCCTTGAAACTCTCGGCCAGATTGCATGGCTGAGCAGTGGACAGATTTATGTTGAAGTTCCAAGTGTAAATTGTGTCTCAAGTGTTGTGGAATTCAGGTGACTAGCAAGGTTAAGAAACCAACTTGTTAAGGTAAGAATTTATCACTCCTTCTACGTTTTTGAATGAGTTTGGAGGCAATTATGAACATATATAGATGATGAATTGGATGTGTATAACTTTGCATGTTGGTATTGGATTGTTGTTGTTGAAGTTGAAGTGGGCCGTGTGCCATTGACTCATGTGAAATAATGCTTAATCTCCTTGTGCATGTATTGGGAATGGATTGAATGTGTTGTAGAATGAAATAAACGAATGAAAATCATGAAGTTGTTGTAGTTGTGTTGAAACCGTGTAGGGGACTGTTTTGGACGAATTTATGGACTGTTTTGGGTTATATTTTGATTGTTGTTGTTATGGACATTGTGATGTATTGTATGTATGTTGAATATGTGAATTGAGGTGTTAAATAAATGAATTATGTTGAGGCAACAAAACAGTCCCAAACAGTGGACTGTTTTAAGGTTTGAAGTGAATTAGTGCATGTTGAATGTTGATTCTTGTTGTAAACGTTTAGTGAAAGTGAAGTGCAATGATTCAAGTTGAAATTGAAATGATTTGTGGGCTGTTGTAAGAATGAAAATGGTGTTAAAACAGTTCCAAGACTCATGAAAGTAATGTCATTAAACGTGTTGTGTTGTTGCAAGTTAAAACTGGAAATTTGCTAAGTAAGAATGGAAATGCTATGTGTGTTGATTAGCCGTGTGTATGAAACAGTTTTGGATGGTGTATGGACTGCCCAAGTTCCCTAAGTCATGCTTAAAAAAGTTTTGATCAATATATGAAAGAACGATTAGCAATGTTAGCTTGTAACGCTAGTTGGTTTGAATGCGAACGAAACGTCGTTTAATTGTTAGAAAGGAATTGTGAGTGTCACAATACGTATTGAATGCCCTTGTAGACTAATTGTAGTTCTTCACATCTTGATATAGGATAAGTGTTTTTGGGCAGCAAGTACAAGTTAGAATACAACTAAACGCAAAAGGTATGTAACGCCTATTCCTTCTTTCTTTTGGCATGTCCTAGACGTAAGAATGAAACGATATGAACCTTGGGGTAAATTATATTCTCTAGTTTCATGTATGACTTATGATTCTATATTTCATTAAGGTTATTGTCATGTTCCTACAATATGATTGACTAATGAATAATGCATGAAAGTTCCTATACTTAAAGAATTGCACAACTAGAGACACACTTGACTTTCAAAAGCTATACCATGTTGAAGTGATATACGTACATGAAATCTGAAACGTTTCTTGTAATAGTTTGTTATGAGACTTAAGATGAACTGAATATGAATATTATTTTGACACTTTAGAGCTGGTTAGTTGCTTATCCATTGAGTCTCAAAAAGATGAATTGCATATATGTGGTTGCCTATTATTCTGCTCGTGCTTACCGCTATATCCTTCACTGAGTCCCAGGCCAGGATACGTTTTCATGCGCATGTTTACTATATTATTCACCGAGTCCCTCATTAAAGGGCCGGGACACGTTATATATATATATGATGGTATGATGATGATATGATGATATAATGATATGATGATGATATGACGATATGATGATATGATGATGTGGAGATGGTAGCCAGGAGGGCATATATATATTCCTTATTACCGAGTCCCTCATTAAAGGGCCGAGACACGTACATGTTTATGTTTATGTTTATGATGCTATGATTATAAATACCGAGTCCCTCATTAAAGGGCCGGGACACGTTATATATGTTATATACAGAATGACTATGCAGCTTTGATTACGAAACTATATAAGGACATTGATATGAGAACGATACAGATGAAATATGTTCAAAGGCAAGTTTTATGAAATTCTGGTTGTTGCATTGAATCCTATATACCTTGTCTCAATATAAGTCTATTACTATGTTTCAAGCTTTACATACTCAGTACATATTCCGTACTGACCCCCTTTTTTCGGGGGGCCGCGTTCATGCCCGCAGGTACAGACGCTCGTTTCGGAGATCCGCCAGCTTAGGACACTATTTCAGCTATTTTGGACTGCTCCTTTGTTCCGGAGCTAGCTTGTGGTATAACTCCCTTAAGTTGTGTTCGCATGTGTTTATTTGGGTACGGCGGGGCCCTGTCCTTCCATATAATACGGTCATTACTCTTAGAGGTCTGTGGACATCAGTGTGGGTCTGTTTGTAGTTGTTGATGCGTTTTATGTCTATCACTTATGTTTGGGGCATACCCATTCGTAATGGCAGCCTTGTCAGCTTGCATATATATGTATGTTTGTTATGTTGTATATCGTGGCAGCCTTGTCGGCTTGCGTAGGAATATATATCTATGTTGTTGTTTAAAAGTGCAACTCCTGAGGAGACAGGTGCATAAGACATACAAAACTTGGACAGATTTAAAATAACTTGTCACGACCCAACCCCGTGGGCCGCGACTCGCACCCTACTTAGGCACCCCAAACAGACTCACGAACCAGATCATCATATTCAGACTCATTCAGACTTAACATACGTTATACGAACTGAAAACTAATAGCAGACGTCACACAAGCATTGAACAAACACTTATCTTAAGCGGTCGCCCGTGCAGAACAGTCATATCAAAATCAGAAAGGTGGCGGAATATACATCGCCCAAATGCACACACACACGTACAAACTCATGGGCCGTCTTGGCCATAGTAGCATTCGGGCCGCTTAAGAACGCAAAACAGATCCACATACGGACACACCGGACCCACGACCCACAAACATGACTACAGGACTCTAAAACAAAACAGAACATACGAACATATGATGGGACAGGGCCCCGCCGTACCCACACAGCCACAAATGTACAGAATACACACACAGCAAAAGGTATGTACCAAAAGTTAAGCTCCGGATCAAGGGGAGCTCTCCAAAATAGCAGAATAGGTAGCCTAAACCGGAGGATCACGCAAACGAGCTTCTGTACCTGCGGGCATGAAACACAGCCTCCCGAAGAACAGGGGGTCAGTACGGGAGAAGTACTGAGTATGTAAAGCAGAAGGTACAGAAATCCAAATCATAACTGGAGTTAGAAGGAACAAACACAAACATCAAGTAGCGAATCAAACCTGTGCGGAAGATAATGTACAAATGCAAATAAAATCATGTATAGGGCTTAGGGACGTGGTCACCCCCGACGCTGGTGCCACAACACATCATACTCCAGAAGTTTTTCAAATCTCCGTACAGTCTCCAGACAAATCGTATCACACACATATCACATCATCAGAACATATCAAATGCCATATCACATCATAACTCCATAGACGGTAACCGGCCCTATGGCGAGGCCTCGGAAACCGTAACACATCATACTTCCGAATATGGTATAGCGCGCACGATCACAAAGCCGGCCCGGGTACCGACGAACGAAATCATAGAGAATGGCACGAACGGAGTAGTGCAGAAACCATATGCATATTAAAAGTAAATCACCGGACTCGACACATAATTACATATGGACATATACCGACGTCAGAAGGCTCGGAGTAGGAGTCAGGTCGATCAAAATTTATATGTAGAAGTTATGAAGTTCCAAACTGCAAAGCCTTTGAAAAACAATTCACAGGTCATTTTCCAAAAATCTAACATCATTCATGGTGCAAAACGTTCAATAACGGTATAGGAAATTTCAAACGGACCTTTGAGTCATAGGCAAACGATCACTTTTCATATCGGACGGAAATGAGTCAAACAAACCAAATAAGGGAAGCCTCGGGGCTTGCGGGCCCACCTTGAGTCAAATCGAGGCGGCGGACACAAATCACAGACTTTAGGCTCCATAAAGCCATCTACGAAAATTTCGGAGAGGTTCGGACACAATAGCAAAAGTTATGAAGGTTTGAACATTCTTTCAACCAATTATAAGGAATATGTTTCAATTGCGCTGAATGAATAGTGGCCAAAACTAAACTCGGATTTCCAAGAGCAGAATTATCCCCGAGGGTCCGATCTTAACCTAGTGTAACTAGGACATGCCAAAAGAATGAAAGGTAAGCTTTACATACCTGGATGGCGCCTTACGCTCGTCAAATCTCAATTCCCGTTTCGTCCAAAAACTGCAAATGGTCACTTTTACCAGTTACTATTTATGAAAGTTAACATTTTAAGCTTGGGTTATACTTGGCTACCGAAATTTCGACAACACTTCCCCTATAAATCTGACACCCCGAGAATTTAACTCGGCTCAGAACATTCAACAACAACAACCCAACAACACCAAACGACGTCAAAGTTCACAACGAAATAGGTTCTAACATCAATGATCTTCTTTCTACATAAAATGACAACTTTCATACAAACTTTACAAGGTCAAACCAACATCAACATTATCATATTCATTTACCCATTCAAGATTATTCAAACACATTCCAACAATATTCCAAACAATATAAATGAGTTCGAATGATTCGTCGCTCTCCATATTCCATCCGAAGCGTCTACGACGACGAACATACTAACTCACATCGTTTCTTTCCAAATTCACTAACAACAACATCAATTTACATCCTATGATCTTACTTTCACAACTACACAAAAACTATATAATTTCGTATAATTTCCCATAATGACATACAACCAATTTCAATGCCATAATTCTTCCAACACTTCCAAATCAATGCAAACTTACATCATTTAAATTATAAGGATCATAACCATACAACTAACATATCAAACAAAACAATTTATCACCATCTCAAATTCCTCCATAGCCAGGGCCAACATCCACATTTTTTTCCAATTCAACCCAATTTATTCAACTTTCATTTCTAATACAATTTCCATCATACTACAACTCAATTACAACATGAATTCAAATCATCCAAGACATGTAATACATACATATGTATTCGGCCAACATGCATAGTTTTCAACACACAAAATTTCCATGTTTTTCATTCATTCACACATACTACAACATACATATACCTTTTATAACATAACAAAAGCATGGAATCCTCACCTTTCTTCAAGTTCTTCACTTGGAGGATAAAATTGCTTTCTTGCCACAATACTTATACCAACTTGTAGAGGGCTTTGCACTTGGTAATAATTTCACAAAAGATGAAATTTTGAACCAAGGAATTGGCTCCAATTTTTTTTTCTTTCTTTTCTTTCTTTTCTCCTCTCAAACCCGAATTGCCCTCTCTTTTTCTTTCTTTCTTGCTTTGTGTTTTCTTGAAGGTTCTTGATAATTATCCAACTATATATGTATTTAATCACTTACAAAATTTCTTATGGGCTTGGGGCACTTCTTTGGCCGGTTGGGCCTTGGATTGGGCCTCACTTTCTTATATATTTTTTTTGAGTCCAATGTGTTAGCTACATATTGTAATTCATAAGGCAAGTTTCCAAAATTCCAATTTTGTCCTTGGCCACCTTTCGTAATTTCACATCATTGTATTCATAACCTACATATTCATATCAAGTAAGGTCCAATTGTGGCCTTATTCATTACAAGTCAAATTATCTCGAATTTTCGAATAAGCAAAAAATGTCGGATGTAACATCCTCCCCCCCTTTAAGAACATTCGTCCTCGAATGTGAAATTGACCTTATGGGGCGTCATACTACTTCGGGAGGGTTTTCTTTACAGTCGTCCTTTGTTGACTTTCCGACAGGGTTTCTTCACCAACATCATGGGGTAATTCTTCACGCGACTGATTCAAATGCCTTCATAATTTATTTTCTCATACCCCTCCTAATCATCGAACCATAAGCTATATTCTCGTAACAGATGAACGCTTTCCAGACATCATAGTCCATATCATTTCTTGTTACCCTGCTGAGTTCCCTATCACATTATCGTAATCCCTCTTCACACCAGACACTTCATACCAAGCGGATTCAGAACTAGGACCGGACGCGTAGAAGCATATCGGACGGATTCGTAATCGGAGGCAGACGTACTGAAAGATATCAGACAGATTCGAAATCAGAATCAGACGTACAGAATTGTATCACACAGAATCGTGACCAAAGTCAGACAGACAAAAATGTATCGGACAGAGTCGTAATCAGAATCAGACATACGGAGATGTATCAGACAGTGTGTCAGACGAATTCGCAATCAGAGTTAATCATACATAGGTATGTCAACCAAAAACGGATTCAGAATCGGATGTACCAAGGTTTATCAAATGGGAACACAATCGAGGTCAGAAGCATAGAGGCATAATAGACAGAGCCTTATCAGAATCGAAAGTGCAGATGTACAGCAGATAGAATGTCGAAGTAGAATCAAATCGCTCCTATTAAGGCTCCAATGATTCATGAGAATTTCCCTTTATTTGTAAACTCGTTTGCCAAGTGATCATACAAATTTTCTTGCGTGTCGCTCATCGGCTCCTTCAGAGGTTCCGCTTATTCACACTTCTTATTCTTCATCACTCACAATATTAGTCGCCTGGACTCGGCTCTTGGCCCTTATGGGCACCAAACGAAAATCATACACACACATACACACATTTACCAATACCTTACTGGCGAACGTCTCTAACTGTTTTTCAAATTCGTTCAATTTCCCGAGCGGTGTTGCACCTTTTCTTTTTGCCCATTTAGTCCGCCTCATTCTGCGCGACTCCTGTAAGGGCACTAATTACTCCACACATTCTATTTTCCTTTTAGTTACCCCAAATTTCCATTTATATTTATCATACTTACTCTTGTGCAAAATTTTGCATTACTTCCCAGGGGGGTCACCCATCCCAGAATTGCTCTGGCTTGAGCACGCTTAACCCCGAAACTTTCATGCATTTTGACATGTTAGGGCTAATATAATTTCGTCGATTGCCCCTCACGACCTTTGTCACTTGATTTTAGGCAAATCGGGCCTTAGCAAATTTTTTTCGAAAAATTCTTGTAGCGGGTCCCACCCCGGGCCGAGTCATACAATTACTGTGTTGCTTTTCTGAATCTTCAATATTCACTTTCATGCACATGTACATACAACTACAGATAACCCACGGATTTAAGTCTTCGTCCCACGAACTCCGTCTCCAAATAGTCGGCGAAACCTGATAAAATATCACCGTAAGGTGCTCTCCAACCACCGACAAAAGAAAACTAAGTTCCAACAAGTATGGCGGAACCTTTTTGGTACTTAATTTATATATTTACTTCCATATTTCTAGAAATATTTGGGCAGAGGTTCCCCTGTTTTTCTTACTATCCAAAACCTGTACACCAGAAATACCAACCATGCCTCACAGGGCCAACACATATACGCACATATATACATCATATCATGTCGTCTCATAGCCACACGGGGCTAACAATTACAGATGAAAGTACCCAGATGTCGAGGCTTACCTCACATGCCCAACTCAAACAACATCGGAGGCTCCTTCCTGTTCACTTTTCTGTTCAATCTTCAACTTTATATTTCTACCACACTTCGAACAACTTCTCCGACACACAGCTTTCATATTATTGCTTACCTGAGTTCTGTGCGGTCTCCACTATCATCAGCCCTAGCCTTCCGTCGATGCCGTCCTTTGGCTGAAATTAAAAGTTAGTCGAAAGGAATTCATTTTCCTACAGCTGGCTCTATCGCATGATCTAAGATTCAAAGAAGAGTAACATCCTAGATGCCCTGTAGCTTCCAGTTTATAGATGTGGTGCACAACACATCGATAAACAAGACTATTCGAGACACGGCTTGTAGATATTCCGAGGACAAACCGCTCTGATACCACTTCTGTCACGACCCAACCCCGTGGGCCGCGACTGGCACCCTACTTAGGCACCCCAAACAGACTCACGAACCAGATCATCATATTCAGACTCATTCAGACTTAACATACGTTATTCGAACTGAAAACTAATAGCAGACGTCACACAAGCATTGAACAAACACTTATCATAAGCGGTCGCCCGTGCATAACAGTCATATCAAAATCAGAAAGGTGGCGGAATATACATCGCCCAAATGCACATACACACGTACAAACGCATGGGCCGTCTTGGCCATAGTAGCATTCGGGCCGCTTAAGAACGCAAAACAGATCCACATACGGACACACCGGACCCACGACCCACAAACATGACTACAGGCCTCTAAAACAAAACAGAACATACGAACATATGATGGGACAGGGCCCCGCCGTACCCACACAGCCACAAATGTACAGAATACACACACAGCAAAAGGTATGTACCAAAAGTTAAGCTCCGAATCAAGGGGAGCTCTCCAAAATAGCAGAATAGGTAGCCTAAACCGGAGGATCACGCAAACGAGCTTCTGTACCTGCGGGCATGAAACACAGCCCCCCGAAGAACAGGGGGTCAGTACGGGAGAAGTACTGAGTATGTAAAGCAGAAGGTACAGAAATCCAAATCATAACTGGAGTTAGAAGGAACAAACACAAACATCAAGTAGCGAATCAAACCTGTGCGGAAGATAATGTACAAATGCAAATAAAATCATGTATAGGGCTTAGGGACGTGGTCACCCCCGACGCTGGTGCCACAACACATCATACTCCAGAAGTTTTTCAAATCTCCGTACAGTCTCCAGACAAATCGTATCACACACATATCACATCATCAGAACATATCAAATGCCATATCACATCATAACTCCATAGACGGTAACCGGCCCTATGGCGAGGCCTCGGAAACCGTAACACATCATACTTCCGAATATGGTATAGCGCGCACGATCACAAAGCCGGCCCGGGTACCGACGAACGAAATCATAGAGAATGGCACGAACGGAGTAGTGCAGAAACCATATGCATATTAAAAGTAAATCACCGGACTCGACACATAATTACATATGGACATATACCGACGTCAGAAGGCTCGGAGTAGGAGTCAGGTCGATCAAAATTTATATGTAGAAGTTATGAAGTTCCAAACTGCAAAGCCTTTGAAAAACAATTCACAGGTCATTTTCCAAAAATCTAACATCATTCATGGTGCAAAACGTTCAATAACGGTATAGGAAATTTCAAACGGACCTTTGAGTCATAGGCAAACGATCACTTTTCATATCGGACGGAAATGAGTCAAACAAACCAAATAAGGGAAGCCTCGGGGCTTGCGGGCCCACCCTGAGTCAAATCGAGGCGGCGGACACAAATCACAGACTTTAGGCTCCATAAAGCCATCTACGAAAATTTCGGAGAGGTTCGGACACAATAGCAAAAGTTATGAAGGTTTGAACATTCTTTCAACCAATTATAAGGAATATGTTTCAATTGCGTTGAATGAATAGTGGCCAAAACTAAACTCGGATTTCCAAGAGCAGAATTATCCCCGAGGGTCCGATCTTAACCTAGTGTAACTAGGACATGCCAAAAGAAAGAAAGGTAAGCTTTACATACCTGGATGGCGCCTTACGCTCGTCAAATCTCAATTCCCGTTTCGTCCAAAAACTGCAAATGGTCACTTTTACCAGTTACTATTCATGAAAGTTAACATTTTAAGCTTGGGTTATACTTGGCTACCGAAATTTCGGCAGCACTTCCCCTATAAATCTGACACCCCGAGAATTTAACTCGGCTCAGAACATTCAACAACAACAACCCAACAACACCAAACGACGTCAAAGTTCACAACGAAATAGGTTCTAACATCAATGATCTTCTTTCTACATAAAATGACAACTTTCATACAAACTTTACAAGGTCAAACCAACATCAACATTATCATATTCATTTACCCATTCAAGATTATTCAAACACATTCCAACAATATTCCAAACAATATAAATGAGTTCGAATGATTCGTCGCTCTCCATATTCCATCCGAAGCGTCTACGATCACGACGAACATACTAACTCACATCGTTTCTTTCCAAATTCACTAACAACAACATCAATTTACATCCTATGATCTTACTTTCACAACTATACAAAAACTATATAATTTCGCATAATTTCCCATAATGACATACAACCAATTTCAATGCCATAATTCTTCCATAGCCACGGCAAACTTACATCATTTAAATTATAAGGATCATAACCATACAACTAACATATCAAACAAAACAATTTATCACCATCTCAAATTCCTCCATAGCCACGGCCAACATCCACATTTTTTTCCAATTCAACCCAATTCATTCAACTTTCATTTCTAATACAATTTCCATCATACTACAACTCAATTACAACATGAATTCAAATCATCCAAGACATGTAATACATACATATGTATTCGGCCAACATGCATAGTTTTCAACACACAAAATTTCCATGTTTTTCATTCATTCACACATACTACAACATACATATACCTTTTATAACATAACAAAAGCATGGAATCCTCACCTTTCTTCAAGTTCTACACTTGGAGGATAAAATTGCTTTCTTGCCACAATACTTATACCAACTTGTAGAGGGCTTTCCACTTGGTAATAATTTCACAAAAGATGAAATTTTGAACCAAGGAATTGGCTCCAATTTTTTTTTCTTTCTTTTCTTTCTTTTCTCCTCTCAAACCCGAATTGCCCTCTCTTTTTCTTTCTTTCTTGCTTTGTGTTTTCTTGAAGGTTCTTGATAATTATCCAACTATATATGTATTTAATCACTTACAAAATTTCTTATGGGCTTGGGGCACTTCTTTGGCCGGTTGGGCCTTGGATTGGGCCTCACTTTCTTATATTATCTTTTTAGTCCAATGTGTTAGCTACATATTGTAATTCATAAGGCAAGTTTCCAAAATTTCAATTTTGTCCTTGGCCACCTTTCGTAATTTCACATCATTGTATTCATAACCTACATATTCATATCAAGTAAGGTCCAATTGTGGCCTTATTCATTACAAGTCAAATTATCTCGAATTTTCGAATAAGCAAAAAATGTTGGATGTAACATAACTCCCTATCTTTTTATATAAAAATGAGATCATGACATGCTAATTGTAAATGACTATAGTTAACAGATAATATGAGTGTCCAACCCGGGCACGAGTCACGGCGTACGGGGTTGGGTCGTGACAAAAGTGGTATCAGAGCGGTTCAATCCTCGGAGTGTCTGCAGACCGTGTCTAGTAGAGTCTTGTTTATCGATGTGTTGTGCACCATGTTTATAAACAGGAAGCTACAGGACATTTAGGATGTTACCTTTCTTTCATATCTAAGATCGTGCGATAGAGCCCAGTCATAGGAAATTAAATTCCTTATACTAACCCTTTTTTTCAGCAGTATAACGGCATCGACCGAAGAAGGTGACTGATGATAATGGAAGTTTCAAAACACGCAGGTAAGCAACGGTACGAAGAATGTATGTCGGGTAAGGTATTTGAAGTACGATTGAAATGTAAAGTTAAAGATTGAAAGGGAAGGTAAATAGGAAAGTGTAACAGGTGCAGTTTGGATTAGACATACGAGGTAAGTCCATCATTTTCATACTGTTGTTAATATTGGGAGCCTTGTGTGGCTATGATATGATATGATGTGTATATATATATATATATATATATATATATATATATATATATATATATATATATGTTGGCCCTGTGAGGCATTGTTGGTATTTTCTGCGTGCAGGTTCTGGGATAGTAAGAAAATACAAAGGGAACTCTGCTAAAATTTTCCCCAAGTATAAAAAGGAATGAGATATTAGTTCGTAATATGTATTGAAAAGTCGTGTCAACGTTAATGATAAGAGTTGAGTAAGTGGTGAGTGCAGTTGATTGCGAGAAATAAGTTAATGGTTGAATTGGTAATAATAGTAAATATGAAGTACCGACTGAATTGATAAGCAGGGATAAATTATGACGAGTTTATAGTTAAAAGAAGTAATAGTATGATTAAGACAAGAGTACTGAATAAAAAGAATTGTGACAGATGTGAATATATTGATAAGACAATTTGCGAGGTAAGACAGCTTGTGAGGGATTAAAGGATAAGATTGACTATGGGGTCGAATACGAACAGGATATAAAGTGAATAAAATAAGGACTATTATGAAGATGAATTAAGCTTAGTGAGGAAGCGATTAAAAGATATGACGTGACCTATGTGACTAGAATATAAAGGTAAGTGTGAAATGGAAAAGCGAGTTATAGAACGAATAAGGAAGATTTATTAAGTTTTATAAGGAAAGTTCAATATAAAGATTATGCGATAACGGAAATGAAAGTGAAATAACAATGTGGTAATAGGTCACGACATGTGTGGCCGAGGACACGAGTACTACAAATAACGGAACTGTGAAAGACCAAGTTATAGAAAAATGAGCAACGACGTAGAATGAGTGCTAAGAAATGACTGGTATGACAAGAATAAACAAGGATGGACAGAATACGCTTGGAAAATAAGAAAGGGGTTATGCACAAGTGATGTTTTCCGAAGGGTACAAAGGTAGCATAAGATTCTTCGTGCACAGAATAAAAGATAGACATAGGCGGGAGAAATGATAAGGGAATTCCAAAGGAAGCACCTAAGATACACATAATTAATTGAATACGAGTATGGAACGAAAGGGGAATAAATATTTATGAACTTAAAGGTGTAGTACGATGACGAAAGTGATAAGATAAGTCTATCATTAAAATGAATCTGATACGATCTTGAGTGAGTAGAAGTCGGTACTGGGCACACAACAAGGGAGAAAGGGCATAAGGCATAAAAGAGTACTGCGTGTACACTACCTCACCTCGGAAATAGTGGAATCCTTAAAGGACAAACACGGTAGGCTTGAGGAGCAAGTGGTGTATTGTAAATTTATTAAAGGAAACAGATGATATAGGTTGGGATAAAGATAATGTTACAAGAGGATTTGGACACTTATACTCAGAATATAGGTGCTACCTAATTGAGAATTTGGAACGACTACAAGTACTAATTAATTATTGATTGGAATGAGTGGAATGTGGCCTTGGATGAGTTGCTATATTGGTCGCATTACTCGAGTATAGATTACCGGATGAGATTGTTACTCTGTATATAGAAAGGCTCCCGTCGCTTCATGATTTTTGCTAAGGTTTCGAACGTGGATAATCAAAGCTATAAATTATAAAGAAAGACATAGGTATGGTACAGTATACCAAGCGAATTGAAAAAGGGATCAGATGAATTTGAGATTGGAGAGAGAACATAGAGCAGGATATAAATACATAATGGTATAAGTACACCCTTAAGGGGGAAAGCGGATAAAAGAAATGCAAGTGTGAGATGGAAACAATGGACACTACAATATATTAAATATGAGTGCTTAAAACCTTAAGTGAGATCCCTCGTTAGGATAAGTTAGTAAGATCTGGAAGCCAACAATAAAGGGGTAGAAGTCAGGGTGGTATCTGAGGCAGTGCTGAGAATTATTTGTAAAGACCTTGGATAATATGACATTAGAAAGTAGATGCTTATGAAAAGAAAGAGTATGACGAGAGATACTATAAAGGATAGCAAGGCTATACCAGATTAGAGGCTGAGATGTTGGCAATGGAGTTGTTCGTTAATAATATGGTGACTTATAAGTAGCAAAAGGAGAAAGGGTAGAAAATCTCCTATAGCAGGATACAAGAAAATCAAAGGGGTGAATAAAGAGAGGGAAAGAAGTATGACAAGGTAGACAGCAAGTGAATTTTTGTACAAATAAGACACGCAAAGCAGAATGAACCAGGAGAAGGAAAGACTATGATTAAGATTGGATGTACTTTATACGAGTTGTACAAGAAGGTTATGCAACCTATGAATATTTTTATTCAAATATATATATATATATATATATATACTTGATAAGAAAAGTAAGGATTCAGTAATAACAATGTTGTTGCGATATTCTGGACACATTAAGGAAAGGTGTAAGATGGTTTGAACCAAAGTACCGAGATAGAATTAGTACTGAGGGAAAAAGCCATAGTTGAGCCTGATATCAATTGAAAGATATAAGAGAATAATGTAAGGTCTACATCAAGACTGATGAGACGACGCCAAGGTATTCCTCGGGCTGATTTGAGCGCCTTCGTGTATTCTTGTAAAGATTGCAGCATAATGTGTAATAGGAAAACTAAAGACGAAAATCTGAGTAAAGAGGCAATAGAATATGTCTAAAGTGTTACAAGTCAGGTTAAGGGAAATTGTGAAATGGTTTAAGTAAGATGATCAGGATGAGATGGTTACTAGAAGACGGTGAATTTTGATGTCAGATATGATTCAGCAGGCGGTTGATAAAGTAAAGCTTATTCAGGAGAGATTACTGGCAGCCCAAAGTCGGCAGAAATCATATGCAGATAATTGACGTCGACACTTAGAATTTCAGGTTAGTGACTGGGTATTCTTGAAGATGTCGCCCATGAAGGGTGTTATGAGATTCGGCAGGAAAGGGAAGCTAAGCCCGAGATATATTGGACCTTATTAGGTTGTCCGTAGAGTAGGCCAGGTTGCCTACCAGTTAGACCTACCAGCTGAATTGGAAGCAGTGCATCCAGTCTTCCATGTGTCAATGCTTCACAAATGTATAGGCGATCCTTCCTGAGTACTTCCCGTGGATGATGTCCAGGTAACGGAGGAGTTGTCCTATGAAGAGAACCCTGTAGCTGTATAGGATCGTCAGATGAGGAAGTCGAGTACTAAAGATATGGCTTCCGTTAGAGTGTTGTGGCGAAATGATAATAGGGTAAAGATGAACTGGGAAGCTGAGGAGGAGATGAAGAATAGGTATCCTTACTTGTTCCCTATGCCTACAGGTGATCAAAATTCCTCACTTAATTATATTGATTGATAGATGAGACTATATATTGTCGTGATAAAAGAGGCTTCCCCAGGATCTTCGTAAGACCTTATGAGGCTAGTTTAACATTCGAGGACGAATGTTCTAAAGGGGGGAAGGATGTTACACTCCATAATAATCCGTGCTACTTGAATTAAAACAAGAAATAATAATTTAAGAAGGTTCAAGGAAAGCTAATCGAGTTAGTAAGAATATCGTTATATATATGGTTGCCTTAAGTATCCCGAGGTGACATGGTAACCGAAAGGATTTGAAATCGCGTTATGAGTATGTATATGAGGTAATGTGAGTGACCTTTTAAATTATTTGAGATTTTTAGTAATGATATAGAAGATGGACAAAAGATAGGAATATACTTTTGCGATTGGAGCTTCGTCGAAGCTTTGTGAGTTCTCTAGTTATGTTTAAGGTTATTGTGATTCTTCGGACCCTTCGAGATGCGTATATGGATTGCTATGGATGTATATGAGTGTGTATATGTATGTATAAGAGGTTACATGAGGTTGGAAGAGGATTAGAAGTTAAACGAAATGAATCGGAACGACTTCAGTAAAATCTCGGACCCGGTTTTAGCCTATATTGTAGGAGGCATATCTCCCAGTATATGAGGAGTTTTAAGGTGTTTCAAAAGCCTAAAATGAATTTCATGGAGTCTAGTTTGTAACTCAACAAACCTCTCATCAAAATGATATTGGGATAAGGAGATATGGACGATGCAAGTTGGGCTGAGTGGAGGCAACTATGGTAGTACCTCATGGATGAAGTAAATTAAATTAGTAGTATTATGTGTTCATATTATAATGAATCATATTCCTTGGAATTAAAAGTTGCACGTGAAAGGTGGAAGAGCAACATGTCAAGTGTGGATTTATATTTAGTGGTGGGGATTTATTATTATATGGATATAAAAGAGAAGGGAGACACATAAATTCATGAAATATGAGTCATATTCTTGGACAATTGCTAGTGTGAGGCCTTATTAAATAAACATCTGATCTTGAAGGGGGACATATCTTAGTGACCACGTGAGGGAGCATTATGCTGCCCATAAACACCATCTTGGAGGATTAAAACTAGTCATTTATCACCATACCATCTTCCATCAACTAAAACTTAGAGAGAGAAGCTCTCAAGCTCTAGAAAGAAAGAGCCACGGTTTCCATGGCTATTCCACCACCAAAAACGGCCAGCTCTTCCATTTATTTCTCACCATTAAACCCCTAAAGTGTCCTACACATTCACCATTATGTTTCAAGTGAAGAAGAAACCATAAACATGCCATGCATGCCCTTGAAACTCTCGGCCAGATTGCATGGCTGAGCAGTGGACAGATTTGTGTTGAAGTTGATTGTGTCTCAAGTGTTGTGGATATTCAGGTGACTAGCAAGGTTAAGAAACCAACTTGTTAAGGTAAGAATTTATCACTCCTTCTACGTTTTTGAATGAGTTTGGAGGCAATTATGAACATATATAGATGATGAATTGGATGTGTATAACTTTGCATGTTGGTATTGGATTGTTGTTGTTGAAGTTGAAGTGGGCCGTGTGCCATTGACTCATGTGAAATAATGCTTAATCTCCTTGTGCATGTATTGGGAATGGATTGAATGTGTTGTAGAATGAAATAAACGAATGAAAATCATGAAGTTGTTGTAGTTGTGTTGAAACCGTGTAGGGGACTGTTTTGGACGAATTTATGGACTTTTTTGGGTTATTTTTTGATTGTTGTTGTTATGGACATTGTGGTGTATTGTATGTATGTTGAATATGTGAATTGAGGTGTTAAAGAAATGAATTATGTTGAGGCAACAAAACAGTCCCAAACAGTGGACTGTTTTAAGGTTTGAAGTGAATTAGTGCATGTTGAATGTTGATTCTTGTGGTAAACGTTTAGTGAAAGTGAAGTGCAATGATTCAAGTTGAAATTGAAATGATTTGTGGGCTGTTGTAAGAATGAAAATGGTGTTAAAACAGTTCCAAGAATCATGAAAGTAATGTCATTAAACGTGTTGTGTTGTTGCAAGTTAAAACTGGAAATTTGCTAAGTAAGAATGGAAATGCTATGTGTGTTGATTAGCCGTGTGTATGAAATAGTTTTGGATGGTGTATGGGCTGCCCAAGTTCCCTAAGTCATGCTTAAACAAGTTTTGATCAATATATGAAAGAACGATTAGCAATGTTAGCTTGTAACGCTAGTTGGTTTGAATGCGAACGAAACGTCGTTTAATTGTTAGAAAGGAATTGTGAGTGTCACAATACGTATTGAATGCCCTTGTAGACTAATTGTAGTTCTTCACATCTTGATATAGGATAAGTGTTTTTGGGCAGCAAGTACAAGTTAGAATAAAACTAAACGCAAAAGTTATATAACGCCTATTCCTTCTTTCTTTTGGCATGTCCTAGACGCACTACTAGAAAATAGGCCTATAGCAACGGTTTTTAGCAACAGTTACTAAACCATCGCAGTAGAGTATACGTTGCATCGGTTTTAACCGTTGCAAATACACTTTGACCTAACAGCACATTTTTAAAATTAAACCGTCGCGTTAGTCTGATAACCGATGCTATAGACGTACATTTAGTAACGGGTATTAGAACCGTTGCAATAGATTATTCTATTGCAACAGTCATATAAGAAAATTTAGCTATTGGGACAGTTTTCTTTCCCCCAATATTTCCCCCCAATATTTTTCCCTCCACTTATTTTATTGGACCCGCCAAAACCCCCATTTTTTACTAAAAAATAATGACCCGAAAATAGACCGTATCTGAATAAACATATCAGTGTAAACATTTCATCATCTATTTCTTCTCAGTTGTAGCTTTTAACAATGGGTTTTCTTTAGCAATGTGACTAATTTATTCTGATTTGAAGTTTGTCAAGCAAAATTCATCGTTGTCTTCAGCTAATTTCGGCCTCGATTTTTTGCATCAACAAGTTTGCATCATCGTTGTCTTCATCGTTGTCTCTCTTAACATGTATTATTGTTGTAGTATTTTTTAAAATCAGAAATTCTATGAGTTTGTTTGTGGATTTTTAGTTTCTTGGTGTGATAAGAATGTTAACTTTATGTTGTCTAGCTATGGAATTGTTGATTTTCGTACAACATCTTGAATCTGTATGAACTGCGTTTTTTTTTTTTTTTTTGTGGAAACAAAATATCTACTGCATTTGGTTGTGAATTAATTTCTGGGTGTGAAACAAAATGGGATATCTAAGTAGTGTAGCTGTAGAATTTACCTTTTTCTTTCATTTTCTTGGATCATTGTTGAAATTTGTGAACTGGGTTTTTGTGGAAACAAAAAATCTTCTGCATTTGTTTGTGGATTTTAGTTTATGGGTGTGATAAAATGTGATCTTTATGTAGTCTAGTTGTGGAGTTGTTTTTACTTCCATTTTCTTGGGATCATCCTTCAAAGTTGAGAACTGGATTTTTAAGGAAAGAAAGGTTCTTCTGCATTTGCATGTTTTTGTTTGTGGAATTTAGTTTGTGGATTTGATAAAAATGGGAACCTTATGTAATCTAGCCATGGAATTGTTGTTTTTCTTCCATTTTGTTGAATCATTCTTGAAAGTCTAGGTTTTTGTAGAAAGAAAATATCTTCACCATTTGTTTGTGGATTTTAGTTTCTGGATATGATAAATATCTGATAGGGAAATCTATTCGCTGGTGAAGTCTGAGTAACCGAGCAATATTAGGAGACATGTCGAAGTAAATGTGGGGTATTTCAAAGTGGATTTAAATTGTTTTGTTCAAATTGTTGGAGCTGTACATTGCAACAACTGAAGTACAGAATTTTTGTGCTCATGATATATCTGTTAATCAGTTTGATGTTTGAAACACTTTAGTTGTGTCACTTATATTGGACAGTATGTTTTTCTTGACTAGGTGGCTTCAGTTGTAAATAGAAGTGTCCCAATTTCCTTATTTTTAAGGCAAAAGTCATAGACTGCCCCCTAAACTTGTCCACAAATTCCTCATGGCCACCTAAACCTAAGCTTGTTTCAATTTGACACTCGAACTCTTCAAAACATGTACCTATTGAATACTTTTTGCTGAGTTGGTATAATGTGTGTGTTGCACTTAGTTGAAGCGCGTGAGGAGGGTAACCTTTTTTTTTTTTTTTTTTTTTTGTGAGGAGGGTAATCTAATTAAGCATTTCCTTTTTAATTTTTATTTTATCTTGTTCTTCTTCATCTTACTTTGCCATCATCGACCACCAAAAAATCACATATTTATCATATGGGAAAAAAAATCATTTGCATTTGTTTGTGGATTTGATAAAAATGTGATCTCTATGTAGTCTAACCATGGAATTATTCTTTTTCTTGGATCATTCTTCAAAGCAAAACATTGGGTTGATGGGGAAAAGTGATACTTTTCTCTTTTTGTATGCATTTCTGTTGAAATTTGCTATTTGAATTTTGATTTTGATGTTATGCTCGTGTCACGTAGGATATTCAATGGATACTATAGATAAAAGTTGGATGGATCTCCGAAGATCCACCAATGAGTATGATCGTGGAGTGAAGTATTTTCTTGATAAGGCATTTGAACGAGCTTCTCAAGGAAATGAAATACTATGCCCTTGTAAAAGGTGTTTTAATCGGTATTGGCATACTCGAACGGTGGTGGAGAATCACTTGTTTGGTTATGGATTTGTTAATGGATACACCAAATGGGTTTTCCATGGAGAAGGATTTTCTTCAACAAATATGCCGCATCCAACCAATGATGATGAAACTTCCGACATGCTTGATGATATCGATGGACTACTTTATGATACTTTTAGGAATGTAGAAGGTGATCTGCTGCATGAAGGAGTGAGAGAGGGACCATCTGAAGATGCAAAGAGATTTTTCAAATTAGTTGACGAAGGGAAACAAGAGTTGTACCCAGGGTGTAAGAATTTTTCTAAGTTGAGTTTCACCATTTGGTTGTACTTGTTTAAATGCATTCATGGATTGAGTAATGTAGCCTTTTCAGACTTATTAGACTTGATAAAAGAGGCATTTCCATTTGCTCAGCTACCGGAGTCTTTCAACAAGGCAAAAAAGGTGATAAAAGATTTGGGTCTTGGTTATGAGAAAATTCATGCATGCCCTAACGACTGTATGCTATTTTGGAATGACAATGCGAAGATAGATAATTGCTCTGTGTGTGGTTCTTCTAGATGGAAGAATGTTTGTGATAATGTGACTAATAAGAACACTAAAATCCCAGCAAAGGTTTTAAGGTACTTCCCTTTAAAGCCTAGGCTTCAGAGGATATTTATGTGTTCTGAAACATCTGTAGCCATGAGATGGCATGCTACTGAACGACCCAAAGATGGGAATTTAAGACATCCTGCTGATGGGGAAGCTTGGAAGAATTTTGATTCATTGCACCCGGATTTCTCTAAAGATCCTCGTAATGTTCGATTGGGTCTTTCAAGTGATGGTTTCAATCCATTCCGAACCATGAGCATTTCCCATAGTACATGGCCAGTTATGTTAATGAACTATAATTTGCCACCATGGATTTGCATGAAGCCGGAGTATATAATGTTATCAATGATCATTCCAAGTCCATCGTCTCCTGGAAACGATATAGATGTGTTCCTACAACCGCTAATTGCAGAGTTGAAGGAACTATGGGAAATGGGAGTGGAAACATATGATGCTGAAACTAACCAAACATTTCTAATGCGTGCAGCTTTATTGTGGACAGTTAGTGATTTTCCAGCACTAGCAATGCTTTCCGGATGGAGCACCAATGGGAAATGGGCATGCCCCACCTGTAATTATGATACTTGCTCTCAGTATCTCAAACATAGTCGTAAGATGTGTTACTTAGGTCATCGAGCATTTTTACCTCCTGATCACCCATTCCGAAGAGATAAGAAATCATTTGATGGTAAAGAGGAGCATAAAGCTGCACCTACTCCCTTATCAGGCATAGAAGTGCTTGAAGAGCTACGTGAATTCAATAATGTCTTTGGGAAGCGCCGAAAGAAAAGGGCTCGGAAGAGTGATGGTCCATGGAAGAAAAGATCCATATTTTTTAAATTGCCATATTGGGCACATAACAAATTGAGGCGCAATCTTGACGTGATGCACATAGAGAAGAATATATGTGATAGTTTGCTTGGGACTTTGTTAGATGTACTTGGAAAGTCCAAAGATCATGTAAATTCTCGCTATGACTTGCACGAGATGGGGATACGCAAGGAGCTTCAACCATTTAAAGATGATAAGAATGGTAAAATTCATCTGGCTAAAACTTGTTTCTCTATGAAACCAGAGGAGAAAAGGTTGTTTTGCACTGTTTTAAAAAATGTCAAATTACCAAAAGGGTGTGCCTCTAATATATCACGTCGTGTGCAAATGGAGGAGCTGAAAGTATCAGGATATAAGAGCCATGATGCTCATTTCATAATGCAGTACTTGCTTCAGGTTGCGGTTAGAAAAGTGTTACCCAAAAATGTGTCTTTGGCCTTGATTAGGTTGGGGAATTATTTTAGAACCATATGTAGTAAGGTTATAAGAAGAAGAGATCTTGATAAAATGAAGGCTGAAATCATAGATATAGTATGTGACCTTGAAAAGATTTTTCCTCCAACCTTTTTTGATATAATGACACATTTGCCTATCCATTTAGTAGATGAAATTAAGCTTGGGGGTCCGGTTCATTTGCGTTGGATGTATCCTAATGAGAGAAACATGTGTAAATACAAGGGGTTCGTTCGGAATCGATCCAATCCAGAAGGATCAATAGCGGAGAGTTTTCTGGCCGAAGAGTGTTTGACCTTTTGTTCAAGATACCTACATGATGGGGTGAAGACAAGATTTAGTAGGTATCAGACTGAGGATGAAGATGTTCAAACAAAGGGAAATGATTTTTCACATATATTTCCTAAGACAGGCCATCCAATTGGAAGTAAGAAGAAAAGGAAAGGCAAGACATTTGACATGGATAGTAATCAGTGGGTTGAAGCACATCGGTATGCTTTGTTCAATACTGGAGATGAACAAGTAGATACGTTTATCAAGTAAGAAAAAATAGTCATTTGAATTTTAAACTTTATTTATTATGATAATGTGTTATAAATTTCATTTTTATATACCTAATGATTAATATAACATACATGCTTGCAGGGAACATAAGAGTATAATTGATAAACGTGGTAGAGGAAATGCATGGGCAAAAGCACGAATTCATAGTCGAGAATTTGGTGATTGGTTAAAAGAGAAAGTTAAAATAGTTAAAGTGCCCAATCATATAATATGGCTATCTTATGGGCCTAATGTAGTGGCCAGAAGATATACTGGATATTTCATCAATGGATACCGATTTCACACGATAAAACGGGATGCCTCATGCAAGACTCAAAATAGTGGAGTGAGTTTGTCAGCAACAACTAATAGTTTTGCTAGTGCCAGAGACCAAAATCCCGTTGAAGGAATGGTTGCCTATTATGGAGTTATTCAAGATAACATTGAGATTGATTATTGGGGTTTTTTTAGTGTTGTACTATTTAGATGTGATTGGTTTCATAATGAAGTCGATGGCTATGGGTTGACTCGGGTATACTTCAATAAAAAATGCAGCACTGACGACCCTTTTGTACTAGCATCTCAAGTGCATCAAATTTTTATGTGGAGGATCCAATTGAGAATGGGGTTTATTATGCAAGAAATAAAGTCCCGGTTGATTTGTATGAATTGGAGGAAGAGAATTGTCCTAATATTGAAGAAACATTTTGGAGGGAGCCTAATGATGACATTGGCTCATCAGAAAGATTACTCGATGTCGATGTCAGATGGTCGAGAGAAGATCTCCCTGCTGATATCATTGATGTGTCTTCCCTTGCACAACATTCACAAGATGTATCTATGGAAACATCGGAAGAGGAGGCTGACTTCGATGATACCGATTGGGATTGGATGGAGCCTGATGATTGACAAAGGATCTTTTGAACTTGTACAAATATATACCCTTCATCAATTTTGGTAGTGAATAATAAATTCCCTTTTATAATGATGTGAATTGAAAAGTGGACTCCGTTTACTATCTGTTATTCTCTTTCCGTTAATGTGCTTACCTTCATGTTTGTCTCTAAATTAGTGCACACACTGTATGATACATTATGTTATCTTTCTTTCGTATATTCATTTTGAAATTTTTATTGATGAGAAACTTATTAAGTCCTTTTTTCGTATATTCATATGCAGTATCCATATTTCTGCAATATCTCTGAGGAATCTTTAACTTCACAGGAGACCAACAAAAATTCAGGTTCTAGTCTTTCACTCTATCTCTTAGGTATTTTCCTTCAAATCTAAGAACAAGAAGCAAAACTTTGTTATCATGTTATTGATAAACGATATCTCTTTTATTCTGCGTAAATAGATGCGCAGAGATTTTTTCCTTTAATTTTCCTTTGTTATAATTATGTTGGACTTCAAAATATTTGGTCTATCTTTAATTTGACCTTTGAACTTTTTCTTGTTTTTATCTTCTGTTGACTGAAACTTCATGCCAAGCTGCTCTCGATTTATGTATTGAGCATATTCCTCATTCATAGAATCATCCAAAAATCTTGGCATTTCTAGTTACAAGTTCTGTCCAACAAAACCAGTACATTGCCTTGCTATTTTCTGACTAATATACTTATTCTTGGAAACTTGCATTGAAATCAACTATCAAGACAAAACTGTGTTCACCTAGGTGTTGTTTGAGGACTATTCTGATCCATTTTAGATGATAATGGCCTATTAATGTTATTATTTGCTTCAATTTATAATTTGACACTCCATAGAACTTGTTTTGTGTAGATTGAGACTGTAACTAGCCAATGCATGGCCTTGAGGATTAAAAGTTGCAAAATGAACCTGTTTTGACCCTAGGATACTCAACTGTGGCCATAAGACACTTTGGAACTTGTAGCTCTGATTGTTTCACCCTAAGTCTTAAAATCAGAGACAAAATAGAGCCTACTGATGCTAAGAATTTCTAAAATGTGCTTTAACTTCTTACCTTTGTCATTTGATTTCAAGGTTGTAAGGGAATGGCTTATATTCTTCACCAAAGGATTAGTGTTGTTGGTGATTTTATCCTGTTCCTTCCCTGCGTCCTGTTTGCAACCTGATTATAGTGTCCATATTAGCTGCCATTGTGTATTACACTAATATTGATTATAGTTTATAACTGGCACCATGCTTAGGTGATCTTATTTTTACTTGATTTACTAATAATGTTTAGTTACCTAGTCTTATCTGTTTGTCTAAATCAAGTCTTGTCCGCTGAACCATCTCCTGCACACAAAATAGTGCCATGAACCATTTTGTCTCAGTTTTCCATTTTGGAATTCTTGAAACTTGTCATTCTTCCTACTTCAAGTTCATTTGCACCTCTGATTTGTTTGTGACTTACAGACCATCTGTCCTGTCTCATATTGGTTATTTATTTGCAATATTCATGTTGTTTGGTCACCTGTAACTTGTATTTTGCACTTGTATTGTTTATGGACTACTTGGTTCTCTTTACCTAATATAATCACCTATTGAACTAGGTATAGGGAATCTAAACTAGGAACTAAGGCTTCTTAAAAGGTTAAGAGTGATACTTGCTTTTGTGATGCACCCCTCCCCTCCCCCATTCTTTTGCTTAGGAAATTTGAATTGTCTCACATACATTTTTCCTCCTTGCAAACTGTTGAACCATGTTACACTTGGCATTTCATTCCTAGCTTAGGGTAGCATTCATGCACTCATTATGATCCCATAGGTTCCTACTTGTATATGTGGTTTTTTTTTTGTGCAAGTTCTGGAAATAGAACAAGTTTATGGTGTCCTAGAGACTCTACTGTTAGTCTGTCAAACTTGCTATATGCTGAGGTGATTTTGAAGAGCTAAAAATGACTAAAGCTGATTACAGCAAACCTTGATTGAAACCTGGAATGCTTGTTAAACCTACTGACCTGTCTTGAAGTTGTGTTTGAAAAGTTTAGAACTTGTTTGAAATGGCTTAAAACTCTGTGGTTAAGTCTGTCTTGATTATTCTATATGTCTTCTTAGAACCATGCTTGATCCCACATCTGTGTTTGGGCTTCTTAGAACAGTGTAGGAGCAGACTTGAGGTAGATTCCAATATCCTGCAAAATATAAGTTATCCATGTGAGTTCAGCTGTTGTAGCAGCTAAGGCTTTATATTCAGCCTCTGCACTTGTACATATCTTAGTATCCTCTTGACAGCCTAAAAGTGCACAGAGTTGGGATTCTGCATGAACTGCTAAACATCACTAGGGATATAGCATGGCATCTAGATGTTGGTGTTGTGATCACCTTAGACTGGAAACATTGGCTCATGTTTTTCATTTGATAATTAGATAGGACTAGGGGATCTATATTTTGTAATACCACCTGACTTTTGGTGTAATGAGGATATCAATAGCAGAATGTGGCATGGAAAATGGGAAAAACAGAAACTAAAGGGATGTTTATATGAAGATTTAGCTCAATACATATTGGATAATATCAAGCCTCCTAAGCAGCAAATAGAGATAGATAAACAAATATGAAGACAAGATACCAAGGGATAGATAAACAAATATGAATACTAAATTATGTTATTTGGAGAATGGGATATAGCATGGTATCTAGATGTTGGTGTTGTGATCACCTTAGACTGGAAATATTGGCTCATGGTTTCTTCTGATAGAGTACCAGAAATCCAACTTCTCAGCAACACATCAGGTAATGAGATGGTGCAAATAAGAGGCTGAAAGAGTGTTAGGAGTTGATGCCATTTTTTTTTGGGACTGAGTTTTAATAACCAGAGATTTTCAGTAGCGGAAGAAGAGCTTAAAGCTCTGATTCCATGAGAAATCTGAGGCTATGCAGAAATGCTTTGTATTCACTGATAATACTTACAGATGCAGTGGTAGTGTATTTATACACATGCACCACTCGTATAGCACACTTCTAATGCATGAAGGAAACTAGTCTATGATAGAGTTATACATTTAACTAAACTCTAATACTTAAGCTTATCACAACTACTTAACAATAACAATAATAAGATTGTACTTATCCTAAGTAACCTTATCATGATCAGTGATATTATCATGATCTTCAACATCTTCATCATGTGTTATATCAGATTTTTAATAATATGTATCATGCTTATTATTTTGGTCCTCCAGATTTTCTCACTTGTTCAGTCTTAGATTTACACAGATCTGGATAGTCATGAATCAACAAGGGCCTTCAACAAGAAGCAAAAGAGCTCAAACCAGAGCATATGCTAAACCTGGTTCATTGTCATCCTTGGCAAATAAAAAACGGCAGTTATTAACCACAAACGAAACTGTTCAAGCTATAAGGTCAGAGAGAGATCATCTGCTAGAATTAATTGGAGAACAGCAGCCAGTAGCACCACAAGCTAACCAAAATGAGCAACTTGAAGAAGAGCAACATGTAGAGGAGCAACAGCCCGTCGCGGAGCAACAGCCCGTCGAGGAGCAACAGCCCGTCGAGGACGAAATGCAAATGGATTCTACAATTCCTCCCACAAATGAACAATGTGAAGAAGGTAACACATAGCTTATGAACTTATTAAATTCATCCATGACTTCTAATTTCTTACATTTTCTTTTAACTTTAGGCCCTTCGACTCAGAAAAGAAAAAGAGGCAGAACGCAAATGCATAGTGTGCATAGCCGACATGAGCATAAATTGATCCTACTGAATAGGCTCAATCAACCTATTGGTCCTACTGAAGATGTTGTAATAGAGTTTGGCAGCTTCCTTGGTACATTAGCGAGGATTGCGACCCTTTGCCCATTTGATATACTTGATTGGAGGAAAATAGACACAAAAGATGATTTATGGATATATACCAAGGTTTGAAGTTTCCAATATTTAAGTATCTGTTAAAAGTATTGTTTATGCTAACAAAATGACACAAAATTGTAGGAGAAATATGATATTCCTGAAGCTGGCAAAAAGTGGACTTTGAATGCAATTCATGCTGCTTGGAGAAGGCATAAAAGTGACTTGAAGAAACTTTGTTACAAACCAAGAGTTACTGATGAAATCATAATGGCAAAAAGGCCAGGTCATATTCCGGAATGTCAATTTAAAGAGCTCCTCGAATATTGGAAGTCTGAGAAATTCCAGGTAAAATATATTTCCAGAATACATTTGTCTTCTCTGGTGCAAGTGTCCTCCTGTCTCTCTGTCTTCTCTTTCGTTGCTGCGATATGGCTGTCGTTGTAGGTTTTTTTTACCTTTCTCTTCTCTGCTGCAGTATCGCTATTGCTACTGCTTTCTTTTTTCATGTAATTTCTCTTCTTATCTTCTTGTCTCTGTTGCAGAAAATGTCTAAAACAAATGCTGAAAATCGGAAGAAGTTGTTGAATCCGCACACAGTCGGCAAAACAAGTTTCGCTTTAGTCCGCAATAAATTGGTGTGTTCTCTTATTTTTTTTAATTAAGTCTTAACCTGTCATTTTAAGCGATTGTTTATATCCATTTTGATGTGACTAGGAAAAAACCAAGGGAAATGTATCACTTAAGGAGATCTTTGTGGAAACAAGAGCAAGGAAACCCGGGCGCTTGTACAAGGAGTCAAATGAAGACACAACTAGTAAAATTGTATGTATATTATGTATTGCAAGTTTTTATTGAAATCTATTATTTATTGTTAGTTTTTGTTTGATTGAGTGCGGTTGTTGGATTTTCTTTGTTAGGCTGAAATGGAGGAAATTGAAACACAACTAAGCGCAGATGGTAGTCAGCCTGTTGATGCATACTCAGCCGTTATGGGTCCAGAACATCCGGGACGTCTAAGACTATATGGACGGGGGGTTACAAAGACTTCTTTGAAAGGAAAAGCTGGAACTTTTGAACCAACTTCAAATGCCACAAATGATGTAGTGCAAGAAATGCAAGAAAGGATCCAAAAAATGGAGGAACAAATGGAGGAACTAAAGAGAACTATACGAGCAGAAGTTACTGCAGAAGTTACTGCAGACATTACTGCAAAAGTAATTGAAAAACTCCAACGTGCAGGATTAATTAGTCCAGACATGCTAGCAGCATTGTGTGCTCCTTCACCGGGAGAAGCTACGTCTGCCCCACAAGTAGATAGCAACAATTAAGGTTAGTCTCACTTCTTCTCTGTTGCGATATAGCTGACTTATATTGGTTCTACAAATGGCTATACAATGAACATGGTAAAATTAAACTAAAACTTAAAAAAAAAAAAGTTGCTGATAAGTTGCATGCACATCTGTGTGTTGCTGTATATATATCCTGCAAACTAAAAAGGATAAATTATAGCATTTTTTTTATAATTCCAAGACTGTAGAAAAGGAAATATGAAGTGTATTTTCTTAGAGGGGACCTCATATAAGATCTGCTATAAATGAAGTTAACTGATTTTCTTGATAGTTCAGTGTTTTTAAGTATCTAAATAGTCATCATGTTTTTAATATTATGTTTAAGAAGAATGGCATGTATTATTTGGTCTAACCTGAATGTGTAGTACTATTTGCGCATCTTAAAGTTTTCGATTCTATGTGTTGTTGTTAGAATAGCTACTAACTATGATAATATGCCTATCACTCCCTCCTTTATTAGCTGGTGCTGCTGCTGCTGGCCACAAACAGCTTGTTTGGCTGGTGTTGCTGCTGCTGGCCAGCTGCTGATGGCTGCAGCTGTTACGGCTGCTGGCTGCTGCTGCTGGCCGCGGCTGCTGCGGCTGCTCGTTGTGGCTGCTGGCTGAGCGGAGAAATATTCATATATCATCCATTCTCTAATTTTTCAACATTTGATTATACCAGAGATATGGCTGTCCAGTACATTAGGGTGTGTGGTTGAATAAGGTTGTCGATCAAGTGAACACTAATACCTCTGCTGCTGGCCAGCTGCTGATGGCTGCAGCTGTTGCGGCTGCTGGCTGCTGCTGCGGCTGCTGGCTGCTGCTGCTGGCCGCGGCTGCTGCGGCTCCTCGCTGTGGCTGCTGGCTGAGCGGAGAAATATTCATATATCATCCATTCTCTAATTTTGCAACCTTTGATTATACCAGAGATATGGCTGTCCAGTACATTAGGGGGTGTGTTTGAATAAGGTTGTCGATCAAGTGAACACTAATACCTTTGAATATGACTAAGAGTATATTCATTTCTAGTCTTGTCATCATTAGTATGTATGCATTGTAGAGATTAAATTCTTTTATGAAAGCTTTTCTAAATCATTTTTCCTTATCATTTTTTTTATAGGTGGTGAAATTGAACAAGGGCATGAAAGAAGTGAAGATACATGATCGACTAAGGAGGATTGGGTTAATTTTTGGGAAAATTGAAGACTTGTGTGTTCCACCTCTTGAATGGTCAAACATTATCTTGATATTTTGCTTTTATGTATATTACTTGACCTCTTGGATTATTATTTTGGTATGATCGATGTTGGATCTTCTATTAGTATTTTGGTATGATCGATGTTGGATCTTGTATTAGTATTTTGGTATGACGTCGGATCTTGAATTATTATATTGGTATATATGATGTCGAATCTTAGATTATTATTTTGGTATGATGTTGGATCTTGAATTATTATTTCGTTGTGATGTCGGATCTTGAATTATTATTTTAGTGATATCGGAAATATGTGTGGTCTATATTGTGTTAACCCTCTATAGTCTGTTGCAGTAGCACCATAATATCCGTTGCAGTAGCACCATAATACTTGTTGCAGTAGCACCACAATAACTGTCACGGTAGCCCCATAATATATGTTGCGATAGACCTACAATAACCGTTGCAGCAGAATTATAATAATTGTTTCAATAGTCCTAAAAATAATCGTTGCAATATTAAATAGCCGTTGCATTAGCTCTATAACGACCGTTGCAATAGGAAGAAGTAGTAGTTGAATAGTCAGAAATGAGCGTTGCAATAGCGTTGAATAACCGATGCAAAAATCTATATTGCAACGGTTCATATCTGTTCCCGTAGACACATAACTGTTGCAATGATCGTGAAGAGCAAACCGTTGCAATAGGATAATCTATTGCAACGGTTTTGGAAACCGTCACAATTAACCGTCACAATAGACCTATTGTAACGCAAGCTGTTGTAACAGTACCTAAAACCGTTGCAGTATCAATATAGCAACGGAAAAACAAGCTACTGCATCGGTAACCGCACCGTTACCATAGACCAAATTTCTAGTAGTGACGTAAGAATGAAACGATATGAACCTTGGGGTAAATTCTATTCCCTAGTTTCATGTATGACTTATGATTCTATATTTCATTAAGGTTATTGTCATGTGCCTACAATATGATTGACTAATGAATAATGCATGAAAGTTCCTATACTTAAAGAATTGCACAACTAGAGACACACTTGACTTTCAAAAGCTATACCATGTTGAAGTGATATACGTACATGAAATCTGAAACGTTTCTTGTAATAGTTTGTTATGAGACTTAAGATGAACTGAATATGAATATTATTTTGACACTTTAGAGCTGGTTAGTTGCTTATCCATTGAGTCTCAAAAAGATGAATTGCATATATGTGGTTGCCTATTATTCTGCTCGTGCTTACCGCTATATCCTTCACTGAGTCCCGGGCCAGGATACGTTTTCATGCGCATGTTTACTATATTATTCACCGAGTCCCTCATTAAAGGGCCGGGACACGTTATATATATATATATGATGGTATGATGATGATATGATGATATAATGATATGATGATGATATGACGATATGATGATATGATGATGTGGAGATGGTGGCCAGGAGGGCATATATATATTCCTTATTACCGAGTCCCTCATTAAAGGGCCGGGACACGTACATGTTTATGTTTATGTTTATGATGCTATGATTATAAATATCGAGTCCCTCATTAAAGGGCCGGGACACGTTATATATGTTATATACAGAATGACTATGCAGCTTTGATTACGAAACTATATAAGGACATTGATATGAGAACGATACAGATGAAATATGTTCAAAGGCAAGTTTTATGAAATTCTGGTTGTTGCATTGAATCCTATATACCTTGTCTCAATATAAGTCTATTACTATGTTTCAAGCTTTACATACTCAGTACATATTCCGTACTGACCCCCTTTCTTCGGGGTGCCGCGTTCATGCCCGCAGGTACAGACGCTCGTTTCGGAGATCCGCCAGCTTAGGACACTATTTCAGCTATTTTGGACTGCTCCTTTGTTCCGGAGCTAGCTTGTGGTATAACTCCCTTAAGTTGTGTTCGTATGTGTTTATTTGGGTACGGCGGGGCCCTGTCCTTCCATATAATACGGTCATTACTCTTAGAGGTCTGTGGACATCGGTGTGGGTCTGTTTGTAGTTGTTGATGCGTTTTATGTCTATGACTTATGTTTGGGGCATACCCATTCGTAATGGCAGCCTTGTCGGCTTGCATATATATGTATGTTTGTTATGTTGTATATCGTGGCAGCCTTGTCGGCTTGCGTAGGAATATATATCTATGTTGTTGTTTAAAAGTGCAACTCCTCAGGAGACAGGTGCATAAGACATACAAAACTTGGACAGATTTAAAATAACACCCTATCTTTTTATATAAAAATGAGATCATGACATGCTAATTGTAAATGACTATAGTTAACAGATAATATGAGTGTCCAACCCAGGCACGAGTCACGGCCTACGGGGTTGGGTCGTGACAAAAATCATAACCTTTATTTTGGAAAAGTATAGACATTTTAGAAAACATTTACGGATTATTAGGAAGGGAATCATGCCTTAGAATCATAAACGCTTAACTTTTGAAAATAAGGAAAATATGGAAGCAATTATGAAATCATAGCATCGGAATCATGCCTTGAAAAAAAGGGACGAGCCTTAACATACCTGTTCCGCGTCCTATTAGCTACGCTTAATTGTCCAAGCTCGCTACCGCTAGTCTACATTCAAGAAGATTGAAACTATCATTAGATTCATCACCATATACTTGTCTTAATCCTTCAAATAAATTCACTTATGATCTGCCGAAATTTCGGCAGCATCTCCCCTGCAAATATACCATCCCCGAGAATCTAACTCGGCCCAAATCATCAACCACCATACCATCAATCATACCAATAACATCAACAATCAATTCAAGACGCATTCTAATATTAACAACCTTTGTCATACAATTCAATGACATTTCATTTATATTCAATTCAATTCATATAATATTCAAAACAATTCAATCAACATACTACTTCATCCAACACCTTCCAAATTCAACAAGAACAATAACAACTTAATTCTTCTTTCAAATTCAATCACAACAACCCAACTTACAATCTTCCAATTCAATAAAATCAACGCATTTCTCACCTCCAAATTCATGCATTATATCTACGACCGCATGCTAACAACATTATCTTCACCACACAAGAAACCATGCTAATATTATATTAACTTCTCCAAAAATCTCACAATGAGTTCAAATTCATTTCAAGTCATCAAACCTTCATTTTACATCATGGAATCCACAACACAACAATCAACTACTCAATCAAATTAATTCACCACTTCTACACAACACTTATGCCATTCGGCCACCACCCACATCCACATATTTCATGAATTTCATTCATTTCCACATGCTACAACATACATAATCATCTCTAACACATGTAAAAGAAGATTGAACCTTACCTTTCTCCACTTGTCTTCTTACTTAGCTAGGATCATGAACTTGTAAAAATGAATAGTTTTCTTGCTCCAACAATTGTCTCATGTTAAAGAGGACCTTCAAATTAGTAGGAAAGCTAGAAGAAAATATTTTTTCTTGATCAATTTTCCATGGCCAATTTTTGGCCATGATGGCCGAATACTCTCTCTTCCATCCTCTTTTTTTTTTTTTTTTTTTTTTTTTTTTTGTTCTTGTTCTTTCTTTCTCTCCAAATTAATTATGATGAATTGGCCATCTTTCCCTATATATATACTTGCCCCCTTCTCCATTTTTCTAGAATTTTCTTAAAGATAACAAATATGACCATTTAGCTTGTTACATAAGCTTGGTCCATTTAATTATAATTTAGCCCCTCATTTAATAAAAATGAACATGCACCACACGGCCAACATTCTTGAACTTCGTGAAATACCCATTTTGCCCCTAGCCTTCCGCAATATTACCATGAGTCATTTTGTGAATTTTCCTTTTTACCCTTGACCTTTCTCAATATTTCCATGCCAATAATGTTCACAATTAATATTCATTACCCACTTGTACATTAAAATAATTTTGGAAGGTAGTCATTCCCTTAACTTACCACGACTACCTTGAAATATCTTAAGGTACGACATACGGGATATAACAAAGGGTTTGGAGCTCTCAAGACTTGTGGAAATATGAAAAATGAAATAAAAGAACAAGAGCCACCTATTTATGCAAAAACTAAAAAACTGCCCGATGGACTTATACGGACCACTTATACGGTTCGTATAAGTGGACCGTATAACACCACCAAGAAAAAGTCCATTTCAGTAAAGGTCATGTTATATGGACCCCCCTTATACGGACCGTATAAGTGGCCGTATAACTCACAATTATCCGAAACTTTCTCTTGTTGATTCGTTTGACTTCTAATCCTCGTGGAACCTTCTTGGCACTTACATAATACTTCATTAACCATAAAATGGGCCCTATAGCAGCCCCTCAAGACATTACCAAATTAATTAGCTCAATTATAGTGAAAACCTTTTCGAACACGACTTATATTTCACTTCCTTCAACAAAGTAAACTTCACATATTCATAAAACTTTGAAATCTTATGGTACGCACTTTAAGCTATCTAATACTTCCCTTATTCTTGTAAGGATTTCATAATCACCTTAAGCTCACATTAGCATATTCGCAAGGCAACAAATCTAGAATTTGCGAGGTGTAACATTTTTCCCCCCTTAGGAACATTCGTCCTCGAATGTTAGGTTCTTGGGGATTCTATAAAAATTTCGCCAGAGTTTCCCCCTATAATATGGCACTACCATCCTGCAACAACAGCCCAAAATACATCACCTCACAGGGCAACAACAACAGAATCGATAACCATGGCCACACAGGACCAGGAAAACATCAAGGAAAGCACTACATACCTGAAGATAATGGCGTCTCTGAGCTTCCGTACTTGCCTATCTTGAATGGCAATGGGGACTTCTTCATATGACAATTGTTTGGTAACCTGGACATCATCTATTGGTACAATTCTGGAAGGATGTCCAATGCACTTACGAAGCATCGATATATGAAAAACTGGGTGAACTGACTCTAAGTCAGGAGGTAAATCTAATTCGTAAGCCACTTGGCCTACCTTGCGTACAATCTCATAAGGTCTAATGTATCGGGGACTAAGCTTTCCCTTCTTGCCAAATCTCATGATGCCCTTTATCGGTGACACCTTTAAGAATACCCAATCCTTCACTTAGAACTCTAAGTCCCTTCGACGATTATCTGCATAGGATTTCTGACGACTCTGAGTTGTTAATAATCGATCCTGTGTAAGCTTGACTTTCTCTATTGCTTGCTGGACCAAGTCTGGCCCTATCAATTTAGCCTCTCCTACTTCAAACCACCCAATTGGAGATCTACACTTGCGCCCATATAAAGCCTCACACGGGGCCATTTGGATACTAGAATGATAATTGTTGTTATAAGAAAATTCAATAAGTAGTAAGTGATCATCCCAACTACCTCCAAAATCCAATATACATGCCCGTAGCATATCCTCAAGCGTCTGGATAGTACGCTCAGCTTGCCCATCCGTCTGTGGGTGAAATGTCGTGCTAAGACCTACTTGAGTCCCCAAACCTTCTTGGAAAATTTTCCAAAAGTTGGATGTACATTGAGTCCCTCTATCGGAGATAATAGACAGTGGAACACCGTGAAGTCGCACTATCTCTTTAACATAAAGCTTTGCATAATCTTCTGCTACATACATAGTTCTGACCAGTAAGAAGTGAGCTGAATTCATAAGTCTATCTACAATCACCCATATAGAATCATACTTACGTCGAGAACGGGTTAAGCCTACAATAAAATCCATGTTAATTACTTTCCATTTCCAAGTTGGAATTTCTATAGCTTGTAACAAACCACCCGGCTATTGGTGCTCGATTTTCACTTGTTAATAGTTAGGACATTGAGCTACAAACTCCGCTATATCCTTCTTCATTCCATTCCACCAATATATAGATTTAAGATCATGATACATTTTCATTGCTCCGGGGTGAACAGCATAACGGGAACAATGGGCTTCTCTCAATATTTGGTGGCGTAATCTTGCAACTTCAGGAACACATAACCTGCCTCGGCATCGGGGAACTCCATCTCTAAAAATCTCAAATGATGACTTCTCCTTTTGAGGGAGTGTATTTCTGTATTAAACTAGCGTGGGATCTTCGTATTGATTCTCTTTCACTTCAACTACTAGCGACAAGACCGCTGCATTTTGAATGATAGCTCCCATACTGCCTGAGTCCACTACTCAAACTCCTAGGCTAGCTAACTACTGGAGCTCATGAGCTATCTCTCTTTTCTCTGGCTGAGCATCGCATAAACTTCCCATGGATCTATGGCTAAGAGCAACAGCCACAACATTTGCCTTCCCGGGATGATATAGGATGTTAACATCATAATCTTTCAACAACTCCAACCATCGCCGTTGCCGTAAATTCAATTCCTTCTGCTTGAAAATATACTGGAGGCTCTTGTGGTCTGTATAAATATCAACGTGAACGCCATACAAATAATGTCTCCACATCTTCAATCCATGAATCACTGCAGCCAATTCAAGATCATGGGTCGGATAATTTTTCTCATGTTTCCGTAACTGTCTTGAAGCATACGTAATCACCTTACCATGTTGCATTAACACACAACCTAACCCAACGCATGAAGCATCGCAATAGACAACACAACCTTCTGATCCCTCTGGAAGTGTCAAGACTGGGGCAGAAGTTAATCTATCTTTTAGCTCTTGGAAACTACGTTCACAAGCATCCGTCTATTGAAATTTAGCTGATTTCTGGGTCAGCTTCGTGAGTGCTGCAAAAATAAAAGAAAAGTCTTCTATAAATCTCCTGTAATAACTTGCTAATCCCAGAAAACTACGAACCTCCGTAGGGGTTGTGGGCCTTGGCCAAGTCTTCATGGCCTCAATCTTTTGGGTATCTCCCTGAATACCATCGACTGAAATAATATGCCCCAAAAAGGTCACTGAATTTAACAAAAATTCACACTTAGAAAATTTGGCAAACAACCCTCGAGTTTGGAGAACCTTAAGGATGGTACGCAAATGATCCGCATGTTCTACTTCGGATCGAGAATATACCAGAATATCATCAATGAACAAGATCACAAATAAATCTAGAAAAGGCTTGAACACACTGTTCATTAAATCCATGAATGCTGCCGGCGCATTAGTTAGCCCAAATGACATTACCCAGAACTCGAAATGGCCATATCTGGTTCTGAAGGCCATCTTAGGAATATCTTTCTCCTTGACTCTCACCTGATGATACCCGAATCTCAAATCTATTTTTGAAAACCATTTGGCACCCTGAAATTGATCGAATAAGTCATCAATCCTTGGAAGTGGATATTTGTTCTTGATCGTCACTTTATTCAGTTTCTGATAGTCAATGCACATTCGTAAGGAGCCATCTTTCTTTCGCACAAACAACACGGGTGCTCCCCACGGGGAAGAACTAGGCCTAATAAAACCTTTTTTCGAGCAAGTCCTTCAATTTCTCCTTCAACTCTTTCAACTGTGCGGGAGCCATCCTATAGAGAGGAATAGATATGGGCTTGGTATCCAGTAGCACCTCAATAGAGAAATCAATCTCCCGCTCTGGAGGGAGGCCTGGAAGCTCTTCCGGGAATACATTCGGAAACTCGTTCACCACGGGGACAGACTGAAGGGTTGGCGATTCAGCTTCTACATCTTGGACCCGAACTAAATGGTAAATACAACCTTTAGCAATCATTTTCCTCGCCTTAAGATAGGAAATAAACCTACCTCTCGGGGACGCTGTATTTTCTTTCCATTCTAAAACTGGTTCTCCTGAAAACTGAAAGTGAACCATTTTCATTCTACAATCAACATTGGCATAGCAAGAAGCCAACCAATCCATGCCCATGATAACATCAAATTCCACCTTCTTTAACTCATATAAATCAACCATAGTATGATGGTCACAAATCATAGCTACACAATTCCTATATACACGGCTAGCTATTACCGGTTCACCAACGGGTGTAGATACCTCAAAAGGTTTGATCGACTCCGGTTTGACCCCAAACCGACCCGCAATATATGGAGTAAGATATGACAATGTGGAGCCCGGATCTATCAAAGCATATACATCATGAGAAAATACCGATAATATACCTGTGACGACATTGGGGTAAGACTCAAGATCCTGTCGCCCCACCAATGCATAAATATGATGCTGGGAACCACTAGAACTGGGAGCTCTCCCTCTACCTCTACCATGGATGACTGGCGTCTGTGAACCTGGCCCCATACTGCGTATAGATGATGAATACCCGGCTGTCGATCCTAAAGACTAGACTCTACCTGTTACATCCCATACTTTTGTACGTTGGATTATTCATAAGTTAACCAACATAAGCTTGGCGGACAAGATTATCTTGAGGTTATAAGTATTTATGTAATTCTTAACAAGTAATAAGTAAGTGTCGTGAAGGTTAGAGGTTAAACAAATTCGGGCTATGGTTTGAACCTTTCGGACAGGACAATTTTTTGTCATACACAAGTGCAAATAAAGAGATCGGAGTATAAAAGGATGAGGTCCCGAAATAATTTAGGACTTAACGAGTGTGACATGGTGATTGATAATAATATTTGGTGTATGTATAAAGAGGCTATGGACTAGATTTCTACCACATGATTATGATAATGAGTATAGGGAGCGTGTTAGAAGTGACCAATATTGAGTGAACTGAGATCAAGAAATTAATTAGGTGTATACTTGGTTATTAAAGAATAAGTGGAAAAGTGGGAATGTGGAATTATCCACGTGTAGTCATGTAACGTGCAACACCTAAATGACTAAGGTGTATACATATTTGGTGGCATCTTTTGGGAGTAGAGTGTGTTAGGTGTAATGAATAGGGAGGGGGGACCCATGTTCCATTAAAATATACCTCCTTTGAGACTTATCTTTTATTAGAGATGTCTTTTATGTTAAGATTGATAGGTAGCACTCTTTTCATTAGCTGGGTATTCTGGTATAGCAGCGTAGGTGGGAAACAATATGCACATATGTTTGTATCTATTTTTATATACAATCTGCCATAGGAAAATTCCTAGGCGCAGGAAATATGTGTAGAACAATATAAACGTTATGCCACGTCGGTTTCTCCAGGATCATAGCAAATCGAAATTTCTTCGAGGTGAAGTAAGGTGAAAGAAGAGTAGTTTCGGGCATATAAGGTAAGAATTATTCTCTCCTAGATATATGTTTAAATTCATTCAAGTCACAGTTAAATTGTGAAATGAGAACTACGGAATTAATAACGGAAATCAGATAAGTTGATGTTGTTGTTGCTACTGCCGATCTGGTTGTTGTTATAATTGTTTGTTGGTGTTGTAATTTAGGGATAAGGATATAAACAGAGGAAATGTTGCCTGAAGTTCGGCAAAATTCGTAAAGGATTTAATTTTGAGGCTTGATATATGCATATGACGACAAGCCTAATAATAGTATGAATGGTTTTGTATGTAGATTATGAGACTATGAATGATCTTACATAGATTGCAAGACAAGAAGTAAGTTGGAAAGTGAAAAGTAAGCTTCCAGGTATGTAAGAAAACCTTTCTTCCTTTGGCATGATCCTTGTTGTTATTCATTCTCTATGTACTTCTTATGATTCCATTCTTAGACGAGTAAGGTCTAAATTTTTATTGTGATGGCTTATTGATATTGTACTCATATTCTGTCCCGAAGGGAACACCCATAAGGTGCCAAGTTGAGTTGTGTATATGGTTTTACTAATGATTTCGAGGAAATGAGTTTTATACTAAAGGAAACATAAAGTTTGATTTTCAAAACCACTCCAAAGGGGGTGCGAGATTTTACTACTTCATTTCATTTACGATTTATGTTTACATTCCATAGTATCATCCCTTTGTATTGATATGATCATTTATTCTTTGTGTAGGGAAATAAGATGAAATTGAGTAGAATATAAGTAGTAAGAATTTCATAACAATTCTACCCTCAAACCTGGACGTATGTCCTCCTAAGTCTAGTGAGATACAAATTTGAAAACTTCTTATCAGAGGCTAAGGCAAATAACTGGATTGTGATGAATTGATTAGTGACTTATGATATGAATTGAAATTGATATTTGTGGATTGAGTTTGTGTTGATATGATGGTTATATTAAGCCGGAAGCAGCTGCTCGAAGGGGCCATCATTATTATGCCAGAAGTGGCCGTCCGAAGGGACTATTGTGATACTAGCCGGAAGCGGCTATCCGAAGGGGCTATTCTATTAAAATGCGGAAGCGGCATGTGTGTTGGATTGCATTATTTACTTAAAGATTGTTTTGAGACATCGTGTGCACATTTATGTTTCTTCCAGCGAAGGCTGCAGGTATCGAGTTAGATTGTGATTTTTTTCTCTCCTAAGTCAAATTATGTTTATGACTTGTTATCACCTTACATACTCAGTACATTGTCCGTACTGACGTCCTTTTGCCTGGGGACACTGCGTTCATGCCCGCAGCCCCAGATTATTTGGCAATTTAAGTGTCTAGCTAGGATGTTTGGACGTCAGCTGGGATTGGCAAGTTCCACCTCATTCTGGAGCTGTGCTGAGTCATGTACAGGTATGTATGATTATGGGTATGTTAGGGCCCTGTCCTGACTCATAATGTTCAGTTTACTTCGTAGAGACTTCTGCGGATAGTATCCTGTGGTATGTTTGTCGAGATGTCGACAAAGTGATGTTAGTTGAGTCATTTGTGGATTTTATAAGGTATGTATTTTAGATGATTTCAATTTGTTTAAAGTACTTATTTGATTGAAAGTTTTTATAATCGTTATAAAGATAATGATTTCTATTTGGAAAAGTTATATGTTCTTAAAAGTTTTTGAAATGACAGGTTTTGATAGAGCGAATGTCAGAGGGTTCGCACGACTCTGATGAGAGTCGGGTGCCTGTCATGCCCTATTAGGATTGGGGTGTGACAAAGTGGTATCAGAGCAGTTCGTCCTAAGGGTTGTCTGCAAAGTCGTGTCTAGTAGAATCTTGTTTATGGTGTGTTGTGCGCCACATTTATAAACAGGAGGCTACAGGGAATTTAGGATGGTTACTCTTCTTTCATATCTAAGATCGTGTGATAAAGCCAAGCCATAGGAAATGAGATTCCTTATACTAACCCTTGATTTCAGCAGAAGAACAGTATCACAGAAACAAGCGAGTGATGATATTGGAAGTTATAGAGGTAAGTCACTTCGTTGAGGCTATGTTATCAGAATATGTATTTATATGATGATGGATTGGTTGTCATAGAGATAAATCAGTATAAGTACAACAGAGGAATTGATTAAATGTATCTCTTGATGATAAGTTCAGTTATAAGTTTTTGAACTAAACAAATTGAATGAATCAGTAGAAAGGTAAGCAACCGTACGAAAGATGTATGTCGGGTAAGGTAAGAATATTGAAGTATGCTTGAAATGCAAAGCTGAAGAATGAAAGGGAAAGTAAATAGAATGGTATAACAGGGTAGATCGCGCAAAGGGTCAGGTACATCTCGAGGTGTGATATATGAGTTAAGTTTCGACATTTTTGCACTTTACATGAAATTGGGAGCCCTGTGTGGCTGACATATGTCGTATATATATATATATATATATATATATTAGCCTTGTGAGGTATTGTCGGTATTTGCTACAAGCAGGTTTTGGATAGTAAGAAACATAAAGGAAACTCTGCCGAAAATTTTATAAGACTCTATAGACTAGTTTCACATTCGAGGACGAATGTTCTTAAGGGGGGAAGAATGTTACATCCCGTACTTTTGTACTTTGAATTATTCATAAGTTAACCGACATAAGCTCGGCGGACAAGATTATCTTGAGGTTATAAGTATATGTCATTCTTAACAAGTAATAAGTAAGTGTCGTGAAGGTTAGAGGTTAAACAAATTCGGGCTATGGTTTGAACTACACGGACAGGACAATTTTTAGTCATACACAAATATCCAAATAAAGAGATCGAGGAATAAAAGGATGAGGTCGCGAAATAATTTAGGACTTAACAAGTGTGACCATAGTGATTGAGAATAATATTTGGTGTATAGATAAAGAGGCTATGGACTAAAGTTATGCCACATGATTATGATAATGAGTATATGGAGCGTGTTAGAAGTGACCAATATTGAGTGAACTGAGATCAAGAAATTAATTAGGTGTATAATTGGTTATGAAAGAATAACTGGAAAAGTGGGAATGTGGAATTATCCACGTCTAGTCATGTAACATGCAACACCTAAATGACTAAGGTTTATACATATTTGGTGGCATCTTTTGGGAGTAGAGTGTGTTAGGTGTAATGAATAGGGAGGGGGACCCATGTTCCATTAAAATATACCTCCTTTGAGACATATCTTTTATTAGAGATGTCTTTCATATTAAGATTGATAGGTCGTACTCTTTTCATTAGCTTGGTATTCTGGTATAGCAACTTAGGTGGGAAACAATATGCACATATGTGTGTATCTATTTTTATATACAATCTACCATAGGAAAATTCCTATGCGCACGAAATATGCGTAGAACAATATAAACGTTATGCCACGTCGATTTCTCCCGAATCATAGCAAATCGGAAATTTCTTTGAGGTGAAAGAAGAGTAGTTCCGGGCATATAAGGTAAGAATTGTTCTGTTATAGCCCGTATTTTGTACGTTTGGAAATTCAAAAGTCGTCGTGAAAGATTAAGGGCGAAACCCTTTTCAAATATTTCATTAATGCACAAGTCGTTAAGAATACTACTTATGACCATTATTAGTATGAAAATATTGTGAGAGGCTAAGGGCAAGAAGCGAAATAGCAAAATGATCAATGGAAACAATGTGGAAGGTTAGGGGTATAATGGTCATATTGAGAAAAGTCGAGGGACGAGACGGGAATTTCACAAAAAAATTCATGAAGGTTCAAAAGGGCCACATTGGCCATGTGTTGGAGAACCTAGGGGCCAAAGTGTACAAGACAAGAATTTGATTCATCTTTTAATTCAAGGAAAATTTCAAGAAAAATTAAGAATCCTCTAGAGAGGGGCATGTGCCCCTCACATGCTTGCAATTATATGCATATATATATACATGTTCCTTCTAATTTAAGACAAGAAATGAAGAGCAAAAATAAAAGAAAGAGGGAGAGAGGGGTTTCGGTTAGGGGCTGGCCGAAACCAGCCCCTCACTTTGATCATGGAGGATTAATTTCTTTCATGTTTTTATACCAATTGGAGGATGCTTGTTAACATGGTGGAGTTGTTGGAACAAGTAGAACACTTATATGGATAGTTTATGAGCTTTAACCAAGTGGAGAAGTTGAAGAATGAAGGTAAAGAACTAACCCTCTTTCATGTGTTATGAATGTTGTTGAAGTGTTGTAGTATGTAGAAATGAGTGAAATTTGTGAAATATGTGTGTGTTGATGTATGGCCGTGTGTATGGATAGTTGCAAGGCAATGTTTCAATTGTTTTATTTAGTATGTTGATTGTTGTTTGTGTTGTGGGTGATTTGTATGTGTTGTAGAGTAGAGGAATGGATGGAATGCATGAAAATGTGCCTATAGTTGTGGTGGTCGTGTGTAATGTTGTTTATTGAAGGAAGGATGAATTAATTTTATTTAGTATATTAGTTGGGTCGTTGTGGATTTTTGAACGCAAAAAGAAGTTTAATGATTCAAAGTTGAGATTATAGTAGTTTATGGTTTGTTGTGGAAACTAATGTGAGCCAAATATAGTTCTTGTAATTTTGATAATAATGTGGTAAAAGTATGGTTTGTTGGTATAGATTGTGAAATTTTGGAGAAAGAGATGTGTTGTGATGGCTCCTATGGAAGTTGGAAGATTTTGGGTTCTATGGTGCATTGTTTGGATTGCTTGACTATTTTGTGGTTTGTACAAGGCGTTTCTGAATCTTGTTTAAATGGTTTAGGTTGGTACTTGAACGTATGAATGTGGGCGTTGGTTTGATCATATACGATTTATTTGAATGAAAACGGAATAACGTCGAATTGTGTAGCAAAGAGTTGCTAATGTTAAATTGTGTTTTGAACCGCTTATTGGTGTTGTTAGTATCTTTGTTGGTTGGGCCGGGTTAAATTCCCGGATGGTTGTTGCTGATTTGGGGCCGAGCCCTATTCTCGGGGTTGGTACATTACAGGGGAGATGCTGCCGAAATTCTGGCAGAACATAAGTAAACGTGTTTGAAAGGTTAAGGCAAGTATGTGACAACGAGTCTAATGAATGAATGAATCCTTTTGGACGTAGATTGACAAGATGGATAAACTCTCTTGTATGTAAGCAAACAAGTTGGATGCGTAAGCGCAACTAGTTGGTCGTCGCTCAGGTATGTGAGGCTTACCCTTCTTTCTTTTGGCATGCCCTAGAGCCATGTAGGATATGATATGATATGATATGTATCTTGAGGTTACTCCATTCTGTAATTCTGAGTCTGTCTGTGATCTGTATGTTTTCCCTAACTTAAGTATCCAATGAGCCTGATAGGCGAATCGTGATCTAAGTATTTTGATGTAAACCTTCTGGGCTAATCATGCCGCCACAAATGTTCTGACGTAAGTAATTGGCATAAGTGCTCCGATATGAGAAATTCAGATACAAGTATGGACTCTGACCTGAATATTCCGATATAAGTATGCTGAAGCAAGTAGTCTGACATAAGTATGTTGAATTAAGTATTCTGGCATAACCCTTTTGATATATTTATTCTAACTTAAGTATTTCGACGTGCGTATGATTCCAAGGGTTCTATTTGGTTTGATCCATAATCATGTCTACAAGGTAGTTAACCCGATTACGGCTTTGGTTTTCCAAGAAAAGCTTCTGAAATGATCGTAGAGCGTTCTGTACTTCGAACGCTCGTAACTTTTGTATACTAACTTCGATTGACCCGAAACTTGTTCTGGACCATCACATGCCGATAAGCATTCTGTCATAATCCTTTTGATATATGTATTCGGACCTAAGTAGTCGGTTATAGGTAATCCGATGCAAGCAATTTGGAACATGTATTCTGATTGAGTAAAAGCGATAAGTACTTTGATAGAAATATTCTGTTAAAAGTAATTTGACATAAAGTATTCTGTAATAAGAAATCTGTTATGGATATTCTGAGAATATGTTTGAATAATCTATAAGTAATCTGTAATAAGTAATCTGTATGGACATTCTGAGAATACGTTTGATTAACTTATTGAGTTTGAGTTATGCGCATTTGATTCTGTCACGCCCCGAACCTGGGCCTGGACGTAACACGGCACCCGGTGCCTGACTGCATGTGACCGAGCGAACCAACTGGCTGACTGAATCAACATGTGATATCAAAACATAACTGAATGTGGAAACAATTAAACACATGCTGATATACTAAAGGTCTGACTGAAATCATAATGCGGAAATACTTAGACAATCTGAAATATATCTGAAAGTAGCTAACATGGCTAAACCAAAACAACTGAATGACTAAGTATAACTGTCTACAAGGCTAACATAACAAATATCTGACTATCTGAACTGTGTCTATGAAGCCTCTAAGAGTATTGAATAATAAAACTGCCTATAAACTGAATTAACTAGATAGATGACAACGCCCCGAAGGAATTTGGGGCTCACCAGTAGCTGATACGTACACTCCTAAATAGCTGAGTCGTCAACCTGTATATCGTTGCCTGCATCGCGAGATGCAGGCCCCCAAGCAAATAAAAAGGGACATCAGTACATTTGAATTGTACTGGTATGTAAAGCAACTGAAGCAATAAAATACTGGAACTGAAACTGAAACTGATAACTGTAACTGTACTAAACAGGAAAGCAAGAAGCTGAAGTACTCCCTGTTCTGAATGAAGAATCACCTGTAAAACTGTAAATATAACTGTGGCCTGGGGCCCAAATAATGTGCACAAAAACTGTGGCCTCTGGCCCAAGCAATACGTATGCATAAACTGTGGCCTAGGGCCCAAAAGTACAGATACAGGTGTTCAACATTAACAATTTACAAAACTGAGACTGGCTATATCTGATAGCATGATAACTGTTTCTGATTATGGGACTCTTGCAAATAACTGGTTATACACTGACTGAGACTCATGTGATAATAATGCATAAGTCTATAAAGATTACGTGTTGAGTTCATGATGTTCAAAGTGACAACCATGAACGAATTCTGTAACTGCAACCTTAGAAGATAACAGTTCTATATCATATCATGAAACTAGGGCTAAACTATATTCTGAGTCAAATTGCTAACAAGTATGAAGAATGAGGCGTAGGGAGAATTATGAACATTCCCTAACGTAGATAGTTAGCCTCACATACCTTAATTCCAGCCTTTGAGCGTAATACAATGTTCGTCACCCCTTTCAACTTTGATCTATAGCAATACAAGTCAGAGGGATTCTATATTAGCAATAATATTCATGATTTGGTCATCTAAGCATTTTATCAAACACTTAGTGGGCATAAAGCTTCACAATCTCCATTAATGGTGTTTCTTCACCCAATTCCCATTCTATTACTTCTAGGTGATTCTACAATCTCAATTAGGTGTAATAACGTCATTCTTCATCACCCACATGAATACAACAATCCCAAATCAACAATCCAAAACTCTAGCATAATTCATATAATTTCCTTTATCAAACCCATTTGTTATTCTCCCAAGAATTCATCAATTCTCAACTATAAATGATTTGAGAGTAGGAATATTACCTTTTGTGAGCATCCACCACGAAATCAACTTCCAAAGTTTGATTTGTAGCTTAGAATGACGGCAAGAACTTGTACTACACTTTATCCTTCACGAGCCTTGGGATTTGAGGCCTTCAACTTGTTGGATCCTCTCCTTTCTCTCTCTAACTATCCTTTCTCTCTCTCTAAAATCTGAAAATATGAGGGAAGGAGGCTGCTAGGGTTGGACATTTCCCTTAAATATTAAGTGGAAATGGGTCTGACCCAACTTGAGTTCGGGTTGGACCAAGTCCACTGTCCAGCATGACCTTTCTGTCTTAAAACGTTCATATCTCCCTAACCAGATGTCTCCTCGAGGCTCATAATATACCGTTGGAAAGCTATTTCAATTATCTACAACTTTCATGTTATACATTTTTCCAAATTCCCAACTTATAATAGGGTTATGGCCTCCCGAAGTTAGATCAGCCGAAAACGTACTTCCAATCGACGGCTCATTCGACGTTTCGTCGATCAGATCGACGAAACGTCGTTCTCCTCCGTTGAATTGGCCAAATTTCCAGTGAACAATGCACAATCGACGGTTCAAAGGACGAACCGTCGATCAGATCGACGAAACGTCGATCTGCTCCGTCGAATTGATCCAATTTCCAGTGAACAATGCGCAATCGACGGTTCAAAGGACGAACCGTCGATCAGATCGACGAAACGTCGATATTCCCGTCGAAGTCACCCATTTCCCAGCGAAGACAGGCTTCAGTAAAATGGGCATAACTTTTTGTACGTAGCTCCGTTTGGGCTGGGCGACCTATCGTTGGAAAGCTATTTCAAAGATCTACAACTTTCATCAAGGAAGGTTTCCCAAATTCTAAATATTTAAAGGGGTTATGATCATAGGAAGTAAGACCTTCCACAAACTCATTGGCAAACATGCCCTGTAGAGTGGTTTTCAACTTTGCTTTGCCCAACGACATTTCTTATGACTTAATTAGTTTTCAAGACACTTCCTATAACCCTCATATTGGTTCCATTATATTGTCATCTTATGAGTCGAACTTTCACTAGAAGCTACGAGGTGTTACAATATCTCCCCCTTGGGATCATTCGTCCTCGAATGATAAGCATTCGGGATTCTACAAAAATTTAGCCAGAGTTTCCCCTGTAATAAGGCACTACCAACCTGTTACAGCAACCCATAATATCATTGCCTCTCAAGTATACATCACAATAGCATTATAAATTGGCCACAAATGACCCAAAAGCATGAAAAGAAAGCTTACATACCTCAAAATCTTGGTGCTTCATCATATATCTCTTTTGTAGGCTGAAACAAGTGCGGGTACCTAGATTTCATATCCTCCTCAGCTTCCCATGTAGCTTCCTCAACTTTCTGACTCCTCCACAGGACTTTCACTGAGGCAACTTCCTTAGTCCTCAACTTGCGAACTTGACGATCAAGAATGGCTATCCAAAAAGAGGGAATAACTGGAAGGACACGGGATTATCTCAGGTGAAATTGCAAGTGTAGGTGCGTAAAAAGAACAAGTATGGCAACATAAACAAAGGAAAAGTGTGTAAGGGTTGAAGACCGATCTGAATAAGTAGAGCCAAAAGGATAGCGGCCACGACAAGGAACGTGAAGTAAGAGAAAGGAACGAATAGGTCTTGTGACGATGTTAGGAGATCCCGGCTCTTGAAAAGTATAAAAGGGAATAAACGAGTAGCTACATTAATACGGTCTCCTCGAGTGTGGAAGAACTCTCCTAAAGAGGTGATCTAAGGATAAGACAAATTCGTACACTAGAAGGAATACGTTATAAACTTTGAGTCGATGCTGAAAAAAAGAGTGATGGAATGTTCAAAAATATGGATGCACCGCTGCAACGCAAGCGCACGGTTAGGAGAAATTACAAGTAAGTAAGCGAACTAAATGTGTGAAAGTAACTGCTGGCAAATAAGGAATCCCTTAAAGGGGGGGAGAGACCATATTATCTTAGGACAACAAGGGGTCGCCATATTTTCAAGTATTGGAAAAAGAAACCTACTACGTGAAACGAGGATGCGTGAAAAGGTCAAGGAGGATAAGGTAAAGGATAAAGAACGGGCATAAAGAGAAGAGCATCTGAAAAAGGGACCCTCCCAAAGTGCTATAAAACCCCATAAGGTCAGTTGAACATTCGAGGACGAATGTTCTAAAGGGGGGGAGGATGTTATAGCCCGTATTTTGTATGTTTGGAAATTCAAAAGTCGTCGTGAAAGATTAAGGGCGAAACCCTTTTCAAATATTTCATTAATGCACAAGTCGTTAAGAATACTACTTATGACCATTATTAGTATGAAAATATTGTGAGAGGCTAAGGGCAAGAAGCGAAATTGCAAAATGATCAATGGAAACAATGTGGAAGGTTAGGGGTATAATGGTCATATTGAGAAAAGTCGAGGGACGAGACGGGAATTTCACAAAAAAATTCATGAAGGTTCAAAAGGGCCACATTGGCCATGTGTTGGAGAACCTAGGGGCCAAAGTGTACAAGACAAGAATTTGATTCATCTTTTAATTCAAGGAAAATTACAAGAAAAATTAAGAATCCTCTAGAGAGGGGCATGTGCCCCTCACATGCTTGCAATTATATGCATATATATATATATATATATATACATGTTCCTTCTAATTTAAGACAAGAAATGAAGAGCAAAAATAAAAGAAAGAGGGAGAGAGGGGTTTCGGTTAGGGGCTGGCCGAAACCAGCCCCTCACTTTGATCATGGAGGATTAATTTCTTTCATGTTTTTATACCAATTGGAGGATGCTTGTTAACATGGTGGAGTTGTTGGAACAAGTAGACCACTTATATGGATGGTTTATGAGCTTTAACCAAGTGGAGAAGTTGAAGAATGAAGGTAAAGAACTAACCCTCTTTCATGTGTTATGAATGTTGTTGAAGTGTTGTAGCATGTAGAAATGAGTGAAATTTGTGAAATATGTGTGTGTTGATGTATGGCCGTGTGTACGGATAGTTGCAAGGCAATGTTTCAATTGTTTTATTTAGTATGTTGATTGTTGTTCGTGTTGTGGGTGATTTGTATGTGTTGTAGAGTAGTGGAATGGATGGAATGCATGAAAATGTGCCTATAGTTGTGGTGGCCGTGTGTAATGTTGTTTATTGAAGGAAGGATGAATTAATTTTATTTAGTATATTATTTGTGTCGTTGTGGATTTTTGAACGCAAAAAGAAGTTTAATGATTCAAAATTGAGATTATAGTAGTTTATGGTTTGTTGTGGAAACTAATGTGAGCCAAATATAGTTCTTGTAATTTTGATAATAATGTGGTAAAAGTATGGTTTTGTTGGTATAGATTGTGAAATTTTGGAGAAAGAGATGTGTTGTGATGGTTCCTATGGAAGTTGGAAGATTTTGGGTTCTATGGTGCATTGTTTGGATTGCTTGACTATTTTGTGGTTTGTCCAAGGCGTTTCTGAATCTTGTTTAAATGGTTTAGGTTGGTACTTGAACGTATGAATGTGGGCGTTGGTTTGATCATATATGATTTATTTGAATGAAAACGGAATAACGTCGAATTGTGTAGCAAAGAGTTACTAATGTTAAATTGTGTTTTGAACCGCTTATTGGTGTTGTTAGTATCTTTGTTGGTTTGGACGGGTTAAATTCCCGGATGGTTGTTGCTGATTTGGGGCCGAGCCCTATTCTCGGGGTTGGTACATTACAGGGGAGATGCTGCCGAAATTCTGGCAGAACATAAGTAAACGTGTTTGAAAGGTTAAGGCAAGTATGTGACAACGAGTCTAATGAATGAATGAATCCTTTTGGACGTAGATTGACAAGATGGATAAACTCTCTTGTATGTAAGCAAACAAGTTGGATGCGCAAGCGCAACTAGTTGGTCGTCGCTCAGGTATGTGAGGCTTACCCTTCTTTCTTTTGGCATGCCCTAGAGCAATGTAGGATATGATATGATATGTATCTTGAGGTTACTCTATTCTGTAATTCTGAGTCTGTCTGTGATCTGTATGTTTTCCCTAACTTAAGTATCCAATGAGCCTTATAGGCGAATCGTGATCTAAGTATTTTGATGTAAACCTTCTGGGCTAATCATGCCGCCACAAATGTTCTGACGTAAGTAATTGGCATAAGTGCTCCGATATGAGAAATTCAGATACAAGTATGGACTCTGACCTGAATATTCCGATATAAGTATGCTGAAGCAAGTAGTCTGACATAAGTATGTTGAATTAAGTATTCTGGCATAACCCTTTTGATATATTTATTCTGACTTAAGTATTTCGACGTGCGTATGATTCCAAGGGTTCTATTTGGTTTGATCCATAATCATGTCTACAAGGTAGTTAACCCGATTACGGCTTTGGTTTTCCAAGAAAAGCTTCTGAAATGATCGTAGAGCGTTCTGTACTTCGAACGCTCGTAACTTTTGTATACTAACTCCGATTGACCCGAAACTTGTTCTGGACCATCACATGCCGATAAGCATTCTGTCATAATCCTTTTGATATATGTATTCGGACCTAAGTAGTCTGTTATAGGTAATCCGATGCAAGCAATTTGGAACATGTATTCTGATTGAGTAAAAGCGATAAGTACTTTGATAGAAACATTCTGTTAAAAGTAATTTGACATAAAGTATTCTGTAATAAGAAATCTGTTATGGATATTCTGAGAATATGTTTGAATAATCTATAAGTAATCTGTAATAAGTAATCTGTATGGACATTCTGAGAATACGTTTGATTAACTTATTGAGTTTGAGTTATGCGCATTTGATTCTTCACGACTCTGCTCGTGCATATGTTATGATTTCCTTCACCGAGTCCCGGGCCGGTATGTATCGTGCGGATGGTTCGCCGAGTCCTCCGTTGAGGGCCGGGTTCCATATATGAATTCCGAAGTATGATGTGTCCGGTTCCGGGGTACTGTGTTATATGTCCGTCCCCGGCTACCGAGGTTATGTTACGAAGTATGATGTGTCCGGGCTCGGGGTGCTATGTTATCTGTCCGCCCCCGGGTACCGTGGTTATGTTGTGATGTGTGACGGAGATCGGAGAAAAACTTCTGGAAGTTAGATGTGTTGTGGCGCCAAAGGCAGGAGTGGCAGCCACGTTCCTATGTATCGTGCGCATTCATTGGCATTGTCCATCGGTCCTTCGGCGTGTTATCTGTCCCCGAGGCCACCATGCATATGATATGATGTGACCGTTCCTTGGCGTGTTATTTGTCCCCGAGGTTATCGTCTGTATGATATGGTACTTGTCCCGGCGTGTTATTTGTCCCCGGGGTTGCCGCGTATATGATACGATATCCGATTCTGATATGCATGACTTATGTTGGAGATTAAGTATTCTGACCTTCCGTATATTCTGCATTCCGTCTGCTATATGATGTCATTTAAGCAATTTGTACGTTCTGGGATCTATCTGGTATACGAGATGAGTAAGTATGATTCGTGTCTGGAAAAGAAAAGCGATAAGTATTTGATATTTCTGAATAAGCTTTTGTATGTTGTTCTGTCTATATCAGTCATGGTTTCGTTTTCTGAACTCATGCCTTACATACTCAGTACATATCCGTACTGGCCCCCTGTTCTTCGGGGGCTGCGTTTCATGCCGCGCAGGTACCCACAGATGGCTAGACGAGATGAGCTGAAGATGGTCCAGTGGATTGGCGGGCTCCATTTGCACCAGGAGTGCTGCCGAGTCAGGGTATGCATATTGTGATGTCCGATCAGTTTTAGAGACTTTGCAGACAGCGTCGTGGGTAATGATAGTCAGTCTGTAAGCGGCTTCATCGGCCGATATGTTATTTGATGTGTCATATAATAAATTTTGTATAATTACAGATTTGTTAAATTCTGGAAATAGTAAGCAGAAGATTTCGAAAGCACAACATGTACTTTGTTCGTAATTGACTTTCAGAATTCAAAAAAATTAGGTGTGTAATCAGGGTCTGCGGGTTCGCTCGGCTCCGTATGTGGGGTCGGGTGCCCATCACACCCTATTAAGATCAGGGTGTGACAGAGTGGTATCAGAGCGAGGTCTGTCCGTGGGTTGTCTGCAAAGTCGTGTCTAGTAGAGTCCTGTTTATGGTGTGTTGCCGGCCACATTTATAAACAGGAGGCTACAGGGCATTTAGGAATTATTGACCTTTTTTCTGTCTCAGATCGTGCGATAGAGCCAAACTATAGGGAATGAAATTTCTTATATGGGCCTCACATACGACGGAAAAAGCAAGTAGCAATCCGGAAAGTCACAAGGATAAGTATTGATGTATTTGATCTGCTATCTGGAATGAGCAGGTTCGGATGGCCAGAACGTGGTATTGTTGTATGTTCTGTAAGGTGTCATTAGTATTTGCTGTGTACAAGAGCATGGCATAAGAAAGACAAGGTCGGATGGAGGACTCGGAAAGTTGATAACTAATCTTGCTACAGGTCACTGTGCAAAAACGGTGAGTAAGAGATTTGAACGGACTGATATCGGGGCATCCATAAAATAATGGCAACAAAGGTGTAACTATCATCATCAGGGGCCTGGGAACTCAGGATGAAAAGTAATTATACATGGAAGTGAAAGATGAGCTCTGAGGCCCAAAAAGGGTGAAATGGTAATTGTGAAAGAAAAGACGCGTTACGAGAGTGTCCCGGGATCTGTAGGACCTCGACTAACCTTAAATTATGTAGTAAAGATCATGCGCGGAAGTTGACGCGAAAATATCAACATTAAGACATCGAACCCCAGTGAAGTCTTGAGGTTAAGCGTGCTCCGGTGGGAGCAATCCTGGGATGGGTGACCCCCTGGGAAGTTTACAAGAAATTCAACATGTTCTGATATAAAAGACAAACGAAAAACCATAATAGTCTAAGTGAAACTATAGTATATGGGATGACTGGAAACCTTAAGAAGATGCGTAGAACGAGGCAGCTCAGCTCGGTAAAGAGACAAAGAGTACCTCACAGCTCGGGAATTCAGATAGGCTTGAATAGCGTCTGGAAGTGTTTTGCGGATTAGTGGCATTGATTATGTGTGTATGTGTATATGAACATGTGTGATATCTCCTGTGTGAAGGTACCAATGGACATGTGTGCCCCAACGACCTATGCTACGACAGAAAGAGGAATACCGGAACCTGAACGGTAGTAAAACAAATGGTGCAAGCGCCACGAGATGAGCCGCTATTTTCGTTATGGATTAGGGATAGAAAAGTCTGAATATTATGATGTTTGAAGAAGAAAATGGGTAAGTAGGTGAAAGCTAAAGAGATTAAATATCCGAAAGGAGTGAAAGATGAGAAACATGAATGGGCAAGACCTCCAAAAAGAGGGAATAACTGGAAGGACACGGGATTATCTCAGGTGAAATTGCAAGTGTAGGTGCGTAAAAAGAACAAGTATGGCAACATGAACAAAGGAAAAGTGTGTAAGGGTTGAAGACCGATCTGAATAAGTAGAGCCAAAAGGATAGCGGCCACGACAAGGAACGTGAAGTAAGAGAAAGGAACGAATAGGTCTTGTGACGATGTTAGGAGATCCCGGCTCTTGAAAAGTATAAAAGGGAATAAACGAGTAGCTACATTAAAACGGTCTCCTCGAGTGTGGAAGAACTCTCCTAAAGAGGTGATCTAAGGATAAGACAAATTCGTACACTAGAAGGAATACGTTATAAACTTTGAGTCGATGCTGAAAAAAAGAGTGATGGAATGTTCAAAAATATGGATGCGCCGTTGCAACGCAAGCGCACGGTTAGGAGAAATTACAAGTAAGTAAGCGAACTAAATGTGTGAAAGTAACTGCTGGCAAATAAGGAATCCCTTAAAGGGGGGAGAGACCATATTATCTTAGGACAACAAGGGGTCGCCATATTTTCAAGTATTGGAAAAAGAAACCTACTACATGAAACGAGGATGCGTGAAAAGGTCAAGGAGGATAAGGTAAAGGATAAAGAACGGGCATAAAGAGAAGAGCATCTGAAAAAGGGACCCTCCCAAAGTGCTATAAAACCCCATAAGGTCAGTTGAACATTCGAGGACGAATGTTCTAAAGGGGGGGAGGATGTTATAGCCCGTATTTTGTATGTTTGGAAATTCAAAAGTCGTCGTGAAAGATTAAGGGCGAAACCCTTTTCAAATATTTCATTAATGCACAAGTCGTTAAGAATACTACTTATGACCATTATTAGTATGAAAATATTGTGAGAGGCTAAGGGCAAGAAGCGAAATTGCAAAATGATCAATGGAAACAATGTGGAAGGTTAGGGGTATAATGGTCATATTGAGAAAAGTCGAGGGACGAGACGGGAATTTCACAAAAAAAATCATGAAGGTTCAAAAGGGCCACATTGGCCATGTGTTGGAGAACCTAGGGGCCAAAGTGTACAAGACAAGAATTTGATTCATCTTTTAATTCAAGGAAAATTTCAAGAAAAATTAAGAATCCTCTAGAGAGGGGCATGTGCCCCTCACATGCTTGCAATTATATGCATATATATATATATATATATATATATATATATATATATATATACATGTTCCTTCTAATTTAAGACAAGAAATGAAGAGCAAAAATAAAAGAAAGAGGGAGAGAGGGGTTTCGGTTAGGGGCTGGCCGAAACCAGCCCCTCACTTTGATCATGGAGGATTAATTTCTTTCATGTTTTTATACCAATTGGAGGATGCTTGTTAACATGGTGGAGTTGTTGGAACAAGTAGACCACTTATATGGATGGTTTATAAGCTTTAACCAAGTGGAGAAGTTGAAGAATGAAGGTAAAGAACTAACCCTCTTTCATGTGTTATGAATGTTGTTGAAGTGTTGTAGCATGTAGAAATGAGTGAAATTTGTGAAATATGTGTGTGTTGATGTATGGCCGTGTGTACGGATAGTTGCAAGGCAATGTTTCAATTGTTTTATTTAGTATGTTGATTGTTGTTCGTGTTGTGGGTGATTTGTATGTGTTGTAGAGTAGAGGAATGGATGGAATGCATGAAAATGTGCCTATAGTTGTGGTGGCCGTGTGTAATGTTGTTTATTGAAGGAAGGATGAATTAATTTTATTTAGTATATTATTTGTGTCGTTGTGGATTTTTGAACGCAAAAAGAAGTTTAATGATTCAAAATTGAGATTATAGTAGTTTATGGTTTGTTGTGGAAACTAATGTGAGCCAAATATAGTTCTTGTAATTTTGATAATAATGTGGTAAAAGTATGGTTTTGTTGGTATAGATTGTGAAATTTTGGAGAAAGAGATGTGTTGTGATGGTTCCTATGGAAGTTGGAAGATTTTGGGTTCTATGGTGCATTGTTTGGATTGCTTGACTATTTTGTGGTTTGTCCAAGGCGTTTCTGAATCTTGTTTAAATGGTTTAGGTTGGTACTTGAACGTATGAATGTGGGTGTTGGTTTGATCATATACGATTTATTTGAATGAAAACGGAATAATGTCGAATTGTGTAGCAAAGAGTTACTAATGTTAAATTGTGTTTTGAACCGCTTATTGGTGTTGTTAGTATCTTTGTTGGTTTGGCCGGGTTAAATTCCCGGATGGTTGTTGCTGATTTGGGGCCGAGCCCTATTCTCGGGGTTGGTACATTACTGGGAGATGCTGCCGAAATTCTGGCAGAACATAAGTAAACGTGTTTGAAAGGTTAAGGCAAGTATGTGACAACGAGTCTAATGAATGAATGAATCCTTTTGGACGTAGATTGACAAGATGGATAAACTCTCTTGTATGTAAGCAAACAAGTTGGATGCGGAAGCGCAACTAGTTGGTCGTCGCTCAGGTATGTGAGGCTTACCCTTCTTTCTTTTGGCATGCCCTAGAGCCATGTAGGATATGATATGATATGTATCTTGAGGTTACTCCATTCTGTAATTCTGAGTCTGTCTGTGATCTGTATGTTTTCCCTAACTTAAGTATCCAATGAGCCTGATCGGCGAATCGTGATCTAAGTATTTTGATGTAAACCTTCTGGGCTAATCATGCCGCCACAAATGTTCTGACGTAAGTAATTGGCATAAGTGCTCCGATATGAGAAATTCAGATACAAGTATGGACTCTGACCTGAATATTCCGATATAAGTTTGCTGAAGCAAGTAGTCTAACATAAGTATGTTGAATTAAGTATTCTGGCATAACCGTTTTGATATATTTATTCTGACTTAAGTATTTCGACGTGCGTATGATTCCAAGGGTTCTATTTGGTTTGATCCATAATCATGTCTACAAGGTACTTAACCCGATTACGGCTTTGGTTTTCCAAGAAAAGCTTCTGAAATGATCGTAGAGCATTATGTACTTCGAACGCTCGTAACTTTTGTATACTAACTCCGATTGACCCGAAACTTGTTCTGGACCATCACATGCCGATAAGCATTCTGTCATAATCCTTTTGATATATGTATTCGGACCTAAGTAGTCGGTTATAGGTAATCCGATTCAAGCAATTTGGAACATGTATTCTGATTGAGTAAAAGCGATAAGTACTTTGATAGAAATATTCTGTTAAAAGTAATTTGACATAAAGTATTATGTAATAAGAAATCTGTTATGGATATTCTGAGAATATGTTTGAATAATCTATAAGTAATCTGTAATAAGTAATCTGTATGGACATTCTGAGAATACGTTTGATTAACTTATTGAGTTTGAGTTATGCGCATTTGATTCTTCACGACTCTGCTCGTGCATATGTTATGATTTCCTTCACCGAGTCCCGGGCCGGTATGTATCGTGCGGATGGTTCGCCGAGTCCTCCGTTGAGGGCCGGGTTCCATATATGAATTCCGAAGTATGATGTGTCCGGTTCCGGGGTACTGTGTTATTTGTCCGTCCCCGGCTACCGAGGTTATGTTACAAAGTATGATGTGTCCGGGATCGGGGTGCTATGTTATCTGTCCGCCCCCGGGTACCGTGGTTATGTTGTGATGTGTGACGGAGATCGGAGAAAAACTTCTGGAAGTTAGATGTGTTGTGGCGCCAAAGGCAGGAGTGGCAGCCACGTTCCTATGTATCGTGCGCATTCATTGGCATTGTCCATCGGTCCTTCAGCGTGTTATCTGTCCCCGAGGCCACCATGCATATGATATAATGTGACCTTTCCTCGGCGTGTTATTTGTCCCCGAGGTTATCGTCTGTATGATATGGTACTTGTCCCGGCGTGTTATTTGTCCCCGGGGTTGCCGCGTATATTATACGATATCCGATTCTGATATGCATGACTTATGTTGGAGAGTAAGTATTCTGACCTTCCGTATATTCTGCATTCCGTCTTCTATATGATGTCATTTAAGCAATTTGTACGTTCTGTGATCTGTCTGGTATACGAGATGAGTAAGTATGATTCGTGTCTGGAAAAGAAAAGCGATAAGTGTTTGATATTTCTGAATAAGCTTTTGTATGTTGTTCTGTCTATATCAGTTGTGGTTTCATTTTCTGTACTCATGCCTTACATACTCAGTACATATCCGTACTGACCCCCTGTTCTTCGGGGGCTGCGTTTCATGCCACGCAGGTACCCATAGATGGCTAGATGAGATGAGCTGAAGATGGTCCAGTGGATTGGCGGGCTCAATTTCCTCCAGGAGTGCTGCCGAGTCAGGGTATGTATGTTGTGATGTCCGATCAGTATTAGAGACTTTGCAGACAGCGTCGTGGGTAATGATAGTCAGTCCGTAAGCGGCTTCATCGGCCGATATGTTATTTGATGTGTCATATAATAAATTTTGTATAATTACAGATTTGTTAAATTCTGGAAATAGTAAGCAGAAGATTTCTAAAGCACAACATGTACTTTGTTCGTAATTGACTTTCAGAATTCAAAAATATTAGGTGTGTAATCAGGGTCTGCGGGTTCGCTCGGCTCCGTATATGGGGTCGGGTGCACATCACACCCTATTAAGATCAGGGTGTGACAGAGTGGTATCAGAGCGAGGTCTGTCCGTGGGTTGTCTGCAAAGTCGTGTCTAGTAGAGTCCTGTTTATGGTGTGTTGCCGGCCACATTTATAAACAGGAGGCTACAGGGCATTTAGGAATTATTGACCTTCTTTCTGTCTCAGATCGTGCGATAGAGCCAAACTATAGGGAATGAAATTTCTTATATGGGCCTCACATACGACGGAAAAAGCAAGTAGCAATCCGGAAAGTCACAAGGATAAGTATTGATGTATTTGATCTGCTATCTGGAATGAGCAGCTTCGGATGGCCAGAACGTGGTATTGTTGTATGTTCTGTAAGGTGTCATTAGTATTTGCTGTGTACAAGAGCATGGCATAAGAAAGACAAGGTCGGATGGAGGACTCGGAAAGTTGATAACTAATCTTGCTACAGGTCACTGTGCAAAAACGGTGAGTAAGAGATTTGAACGGACTGATATCGGGGCATCCATAAAATAATGGCAACAAAGGCGTAACTATCATCATCAGGGGCCTGGGAACCCAGGATGAAAAGTAATTATACATGGAAGTGAAAGATGAGCTCTGAGGCCCAAAAAGGGTGAAATGGTAATTGTGAAAGAAAAGGCGCGTTACGAGAGTGTCCCGGGATCTGTAGGACCTCGACTAACCTTAAATTATGTAGTAAAGATCATGCGCGGAAGTTGACGCGAAAATATCAACATTAAGACATCGAACCCCAGTGAAGTCTTGAGGTTAAGCGTGCTCCGGTGGGAGCAATCCTGGGATGGGTGACCCCCTGGGAAGTTTACAAGAAATTCAACATGTTCTGATATAAAAGACAAACGAAAAACCATAATAGTCTAAGTGAAACTATAGTATATGGGATGACTGGAAACCTTAAGAAGATGCGTAGAACGAGGCAGCTCAGCTCGGTAAAGAGACAAAGAGTACCTCACAGCTCGGGAATTCAGATAGGCTTGAATAGCGTCTGGAAGTGTTTTGCGGATTAGTGGCATTGATTATGTGTGTATGTGTATATGAACATGTGTGATATCTCCTGTGTGAAGGTACCAGTGGACATGTGTGCCCTAACGACCTATGCTACGACAGAAAGAGGAATACCGGAACCTGAACGGTAGTAAAACAAATGGTGCAAGCGCCACGAGATGAGCCGCTATTTTCGTTATGGATTAGGGATAGAAAAGTCTGAATATTATGATGTTTGAAGAAGAAAATGGGTAAGTAGGTGAAAGCTAAAGAGATTAAATATCCGAAAGGAGTGAAAGATGAGAAACATGAATGGGCAAGACCTCCAAAAAGAGGGAATAACTGGAAGGACACGGGATTATCTCAGGTGAAATTGCAAGTGTAGGTGCGTAAAAAGAACAAGTATGGCAACATGAACAAAGGAAAAGTGTGTAAGGGTTGAAGACCGATCTGAATAAGTAGAGCCAAAAGGATAGCGGCCACGACAAGGAATGTGAAGTAAGAGAAAGGAACGAATAGGTCTTGTGACGATGTTAGGAGATCCCGGCTCTTGAAAAGTATAAAAGGGAATAAACGAGTAGCTACATTAATACGGTCTCCTCGAGTGTGGAAGAACTCTCCTAAAGAGGTGATCTAAGGATAAGACAAATTCGTACACTAGAAGGAATACGTTATAAACTTTGAGTCGATGCTGAAAAAAAGAGTGATGGAATGTTCAAAAATATGGATGCACCGCTGCAACGCAAGCGCACGGTTAGGAGAAATTACAAGTCAGTAAGCGAACTAAATGTGTGAAAGTAACTGCTGGCAAATAAGGAATCCCTTAAAGGGGGGGAGAGACCATATTATCTTAGGACAACAAGGGGTCGCCATATTTTCAAGTATTGGAAAAAGAAACCTACTACGTGAAACGAGGATGCGTGAAAAGGTCAAGGAGGATAAGGTAAAGGATAAAGAACGGGCATAAAGAGAAGAGCATCTGAAAAAGGGACCCTCCCAAAGTGCTATAAAACCCCATAAGGTCAGTTGAACATTCGAGGACGAATGTTCTAAAGGGGGGGAGGATGTTATAGCCCGTATTTTGTATGTTTGGAAATTCAAAAGTCGTCGTGAAAGATTAAGGGCGAAACCCTTTTCAAATATTTCATTAATGCACAAGTCGTTAAGAATACTACTTATGACCATTATTAGTATGAAAATATTGTGAGAGGCTAAGGGCAAGAAGCGAAATTGCAAAATGATCAATGGAAACAATGTGGAAGGTTAGGGGTATAATGGTCATATTGAGAAAAGTCGAGGGACGAGACGGGAATTTCACAAAAAAATTCATGAAGGTTCAAAAGGGCCACATTGGCCATGTGTTGGAGAACCTAGGGGCCAAAGTGTACAAGACAAGAATTTGATTCATCTTTTAATTCAAGGAAAATTTCAAGAAAAATTAAGAATCCTCTAGAGAGGGGCATGTGCCCCTCACATGCTTGCAATTATATGCATATATATATATATATATATGTATACATGTTCCTTCTAATTTAAAACAAGAAATGAAGAGCAAAAATAAAAGAAAGAGGGAGAGAGGGGTTTCGGTTAGGGGCTGGCCGAAACCAGCCCCTCACTTTGATCATGGAGGATTAATTTCTTTCATGTTTTTATACCAATTGGAGGATGCTTGTTAACATGGTGGAGTTGTTGGAACAAGTAGACCACTTATATGGATGGTTTATGAGCTTTAACCAAGTGGAGAAGTTGAAGAATGAAGGTAAAGAACTAACCCTCTTTCATGTGTTATGAATGTTGTTGAAGTGTTGTAGCATGTAGAAATGAGTGAAATTTGTGAAATATGTGTGTGTTGATGTATGGCCGTGTGTACGGATAGTTGCAAGGCAATGTTTCAATTGTTTTATTTAGTATGTTGATTGTTGTTCGTGTTGTGGGTGATTTGTATGTGTTGTAGAGTAGAGGAATGGATGGAATGCATGAAAATGTGCCTATAGTTGTGGTGGCCGTGTGTAATGTTGTTTATTGAAGGAAGGATGAATTAATTTTATTTAGTATATTATTTGTGTCGTTGTGGATTTTTGAACGCAAAAAGAAGTTTAATGATTCAAAATTGAGATTATAGTAGTTTATGGTTTGTTGTGGAAACTAATGTGAGCCAAATATAGTTCTTGTAATTTTGATAATAATGTGGTAAAAGTATGGTTTTGTTGGTATAGATTGTGAAATTTTGGAGAAAGAGATGTGTTGTGATGGTTCCTATGGAAGTTGGAAGATTTTGGGTTCTATGGTGCATTGTTTGGATTGCTTGACTATTTTGTGGTTTGTCCAAGGCGTTTCTGAATCTTGTTTAAATGGTTTAGGTTGGTACTTGAACGTATGAATGTGGGCGTTGGTTTGATCATATATGATTTATTTGAATGAAAACGGAATAACGTCGAATTGTGTAGCAAAGAGTTACTAATGTTAAATTGTGTTTTGAACCGCTTATTGGTGTTGTTAGTATCTTTGTTGGTTTGGCCGGGTTAAATTCTCGGATGGTTGTTGCTGATTTGGGGCCGAGCCCTATTCTCGGGGTTGGTACATTACAGGGGAGATGCTGCCGAAATTCTGGCAGAACATAAGTAAACATGTTTGAAAGGTTAAGGCAAGTATGTGACAACGAGTCTAATGAATGAATGAATCCTTTTGGACGTAGATTGAAAAGATGGATAAACTCTCTTGTATGTAAGCAAACAAGTTGGATGCGTAAGCGCAACTAGTTGGTCGTCGCTCAGGTATGTGAGGCTTACCCTTCTTTCTTTTGGCATGCCCTAGAGCCATGTAGGATATGATATGATATGTATCTTGAGGTTACTCCATTCTGTAATTCTGAGTCTGTCTATGATCTGTATGTTTTCCCTAACTTAAGTATCCAATGAGCCTGATAGGCGAATCGTGATCTAAGTATTTTGATGTAAACCTTCTGGGCTAATCATGCCGCCACAAATGTTCTGACGTAAGTAATTGGCATAAGTGCTCCGATATGAGAAATTCAGATACAAGTATGGACTCTGACCTGAATATTCCGATATAAGTATGCTGAAGCAAGTAGTCTGACATAAGTATGTTGAATTAAGTATCCTGGCATAACCCTTTTGATATATTTATTCTGACTTAAGTATTTCGACGTGCGTATGATTCCAAGGGTTCTATTTGGTTTGATCCATAATCATGTCTACAAGGTAGTTAACCCGATTACGGCTTTGGTTTTCCAAGAAAAGCTTCTGAAATGATCGTAGAGCGTTCTGTACTTCGAACGCTCGTAACTTTTGTATACTAACTCCGATTGACCCGAAACTTGTTCTGGACCATCACATGCCGATAAGCATTCTGTCATAATCCTTTTGATATATGTATTCGGACCTAAGTAGTCGGTTATAGGTAATCCGATGCAAGCAATTTGGAACATGTATTCTGATTGAGTAAAAGCGATAAGTACTTTGATAGAAATATTCTGTTAAAAGTAATTTGACATAAAGTATTCTGTAATAAGAAATCTGTTATGGATATTCTGAGAATATGTTTGAATAATCTATAAGTAATCTGTAATAAGTAATCTGTATGGACATTCTGAGAATACGTTTGATTAACTTATTGAGTTTGAGTTATGCGCATTTGATTCTTCACGACTCTGCTCGTGCATATGTTATGATTTCCTTCACCGAGTCCCGGGCCGGTATGTATCGTGCGGATGGTTCGCTGAGTCCTCCGTTGAGGGCCGGGTTCCATATATGAATTCCGAAGTATGATGTGTCCGGTTCCGGGGTACTGTGTTATATGTCCGTCCCCGGCTACCGAGGTTATGTTACGAAGTATGATGTGTCCGGGCTCGGGGTGCTATGTTATCTGTCCGCCCCCGGGTACCGTGGTTATGTTGTGATGTGTGACGGAGATCGGAGAAAAACTTCTGGAAGTTAGATGTGTTGTGGCGCCAAAGGCAGGAATGGCAGCCACGTTCCTATGTATCGTGCGCATTCATTGGCATTGTCCATCGGTCCTTCGGCGTGTTATCTATCCCCGAGGCCACCATGCATATGATATGATGTGACCATTCCTCGGCGTGTTATTTGTCCCCGAGGTTATCGTCTGTATGATATGGTACTTGTCCCGGCGTGTTATTGGTCCCCAGGGTTGCCGCGTATATGATACGATATCCGATTCTGATATGCATGACTTATGTTGGAGATTAAGTATTCTGACCTTCCGTATATTCTGCATTCCGTCTTCTATATGATGTCATTTAAGCAATTTGTACGTTCTGTGATCTGTCTGGTATACGAGATGAGTAAGTATGATTCGTGTCTGGAAAAGAAAAGCGATAACTGTTTGATATTTCTGAATAAGCTTTTGTATATTGTTCTGTCTATATCAGTTGTGGTTTCATTTTCTGTACTCATGCCTTACATACTCAGTACATATCCGTACTGACCCCCTGTTCTTCGGGGGCTGCGTTTCATGCCACGCAGGTACCCACAGATGGCTAGACGAGATGAGCTGAAGATGGTCCAGTGGATTGGCGGGCTCAATTTCCTCCAGGAGTGCTGCCGAGTCAAGGTATGTATGTTGTGATGTCCGATCAGTATTAGAGACTTTGCAGATAGCGTCGTGGGTAATGATAGTCAGTCTGTAAGTGACTTCATCGGCCGATATGTTATTTGGTGTGTCATATAATAAATTTTGTATAATTACTGATTTGTTAAATTCTAGAAATAGTAAGCAGAAGATTTCGAAAGCACAACATGTACTTTGTTCGTAATTGACTTTCAGAATTCAAAAAAATTAGGTGTGTAATCAGGGTCTGCGGGTTCGCTCGGCTCCGTATGTGGGGTCGGGTGCCCATCACACCCTATTAAGATCAGGGTGTGACATCTTCTCTCCTAGATATATTTTTAAAATCATTCAAGTCACAGTTAAATTTTGAGATGCGAACTACGGAATTAATGACGGGAAATCGGATAAGTTGATGTTGTTGTTGTTACTGCCGATGTGGTTGTTGTTATAATTGTTTGTTGGTATTGTAATTTCGGGCTAAGGATGTAAACAAAGGAAATGCTGCCCGAATTTTGGCAAAATTCTTAAAGGATTTAATTTGGAGGCTTGAGATAAGCATATGACGACAAGCCTAATAATAGTATGAATGGTTTTGTATGTAGATTATGAGACTATGAATGAGCTTACATAGATTACAAGACAAGAAATAAGTTGGAAAGTGAAAAGTAAGCTTCCAGGTATGTAAGGCAAACCTTTCTTCCTTTGGCATGACCCTTGTTGTTATTATTTCTATATGTACTCCTTATGATTCCATTCTTAGACGAGTAAGGTCTAAATGTTTCTTGTGATGGTTTATTGATATTGTACCCTTATTCTGTCCCGAACGAAACACCAATAAGGTGCCAAGTTGAGTTGTGTTTATGGTTTTACTAATGATTTAGAGGAAATGAGTTTTATACTAAAGGAAACATAAAGTTTGATTTTCAAAACTACTCTGAAGGGGGTGCGAGATTTTACTACTTCATTTCATTTACGATTTATGTTTACAATCCATAGTATTATCCCTTTGTATTGATATGATCATTTATTCTTTATGTAGGGCAATAAGATGACATTGGGTAGAATATAAGTAGTAAGAATTTCATAACAATTCTACCCTCAAACCTGGAAGTATGTCCTCTTAAGTCTAGTGAGATACAAATTTGATAACTTCTTATCAGATACTAAGGCTAATAACTGGATTGTTATGAATTGATTAGTGACTTATGCTATGAATTGAAATTTATATTTGTGGATTCAGTTTGTGTTGATATGATGGTGATATTAAGCCGGAAGCGGCTTCCCGAAGTGGCCATCATTATTATGCCGGAAGCGGCTGTCCAAAGGGACTATTGTGATACGAGCCGGAGGCGGTTGTCCGAAGGGACTATTCTTTTAACATGTCGGAAGCGGCATGTGTGTTGGATTGCATTATTTACTTAAAGATTGTTTTGAGACTTCATGTGTACATTTATGTTTCTTCCAGCGAAGGCTGCAGGTATTGAGTTACATTGTGATTTTTTTCTCTCCTAAGTCAAAATATGATTATTACTTGTTACCACCTTACATACTCAGTACATTGTCCGTACTGACGTCCTTTTTCCTAGGGACTCTGCGTTCATGCCGGTAGCCCCAGATTGCTTGGCAAGTTAAGTGTTTAGCCAGGATGCTTAGACGTCAGCTGGGATTGGCAAGTTCCACCTCATTCTGGAGCTGTGCTGAGTCATGTATAGATATGTATGATTATGGGTATGTCAGGGCCCTGTCCTGACTCATAATGTCTAGTTTACTTCTTAGAGACTTCTGCGGATAGTATCCTGTAGTATGTTTGTCGAGATGTCGACAAAGTGATGTTAGTTGAGTCATTTGTGGATTTTAAAAAGTATGTATTTTAGATTATTTCAATTTGTTTAAATTACTTATTTGATTGAAAGTTTTTATAATCGTTATAAAGATAATGATTTCTATTTGGAAAAGTTATATGTTTTTAAAAGTTTTTGAAATGACAGGTTTTGATGGAGCGAATGTCAGAGGGTTTGCACGACTCTGATGAGAGTCGGGTGCCTGTCATGCCCTATTAGGATTGGTGTGTGACAAAGTGGTATCAGAACAGTTCGTTGTCACAACCCAACTAGGGGCCGTGACGAGTGCCCAGTACTTGTACCGAGCACCCCCTTGTCTGTCACTTTACCTTTACTTCCCAGCGGGCCGTAGGAACTGTGCCATATATTTTTTTTTTCGTTACTGAACATTTACATTAGTAGCGTCATCATGTACATAGGCATGTAAACTTTGCTATCACGTTATAAAGCAACGCGAACAATCCAAAATGCAAACATCTAACTGTACACATCTATCTACGAGCCTCTAGACATAGTACACATATACATAAGAAGGGCTGAGTACTGTCATGCCCGAATATATATACACAAGATAGTACCAAGGAAGTGAGGCTCCGGAACAACTGGAGCGCTGCTAAGTGCTGCTGATGAGGCTTCTAGGAACCAAAACCGTCTGTCTGCTGACCTGTGCGGCATGAAACGCAGCGTCCACAAGAAGGGACGTCAGTACGAATAATGTACCGAGTATGTAAGGCATGAATAATAGCATACGGAAAATATAAAACGGGGATAACGACATAAAAGAGTAATAGCACATGTCCTGAGGTAGAAACATAACCTGTATATATAAATGCCCTTGGCAGATGCTATGCATGATTAGCTTTCCTTTAAAAATCTTTCCTTGTTCATATATATATAAATAGGACATATCATATTGCCGAGGCGTCGGCAGCCGATCCATTTAACCATAAATATACACATCCCGCGTCCGGGACGATATCATGTCAAGTAATGCCAACTGATCAGGTGGATATGCGTATATAATGCTCTGTCCTCATTTCCATCTTCCCCGTATACATATGCATACATTATGTACATATATCAGCGTCTATAGCGCTCTGGTTCTTTTATCATATACATATACGTGTATCATGTACATATATCAGCGTCTATAGCGCTCTGGCTCTTTTATTATATACATATACGTGTATCATGTACATATACTTATAACATGCATACAACACGCTCGAGAGCCCAAGGAAACCATGTCCACGTCGGAGTGACATAAGGTCGGTAGCCTCCGATTACATTAGGAAATAATCATGATCGTCATGTCTCACCTTGAAGGAACTAGTATTATGAGGCGAGACTATCAATGAAGAATAGCATTAAGAGAAAACATGGGACAAGATCGTAAAACTCATAAAACCTTACTTCATGTACTTTAGAGCCTTTAGAAAAATAGAGTCATGACAAAGGAATAGGGTTGGACTCAAGAACTAGTCCATTATTCTTGTATTCATATTGAATCCTTCACTTAAGACTTTTAGACATGCAATCGTTCTCGTTGTTCTCGTCATAGATATATTCTCTTTCTTACATCGTCATTATCATTATCGTCATAGCAATATTCTCATTAGAATAGCTACATTACTTGTCATTAGATAAGCGGTATAAGGATCAAAGGTTTCCTTTAGGTTCTACTTCAAAATAGGTCAACCGGAACAATAAGTAAAATCCGGGATCCATGGCCCCACCTCGGGTCAAATGAGGAGGCATATCAAATTTACGTTCGTTACATTTTATGACGTCTCTTGGGAGGGTTTTAGGGTAGTCGGGACCTCTCTATGCGAGCTCTAGATATTTAGGAAGTCTTTCTAACATTTTGCACAATTTTTAGTTCAATTCTATTGAACGAGAAGTGGAAAACTTTGGGTGCGGATTTCGGAGAACGGAGTTGTCCCCGCGGCTCGTAACCGACTTATTACATCTAAGACATGCCATAGAAAGGAGGGTGAAGCCTTACATACCTCTTTCTGCTCCTTACGCTATTCCAAATTCACATTGCAATTCCGTCAAAATCTGCAAATTGGTAACATTTACCCAAACTCTCATTAGGGTATTTAGAGTTGAAATCTTAAGGAAACACTTGACTACCGAAATTTCGGCAGCACTTTCTCTGTAAGTATACCATCCTCAACCTTGAGAATAATATTTGGTGTATGTATAAAGAGGCTATGGACTAGAGTTATACCACATGATTATGATAATAAGTATAGGGAGCGTGTTAGAAGTGACCAATATTGAGTGAACTGAGATCAAGAAATTAATTAGGTGTATAATTGGTTATTAAAGAATAAGTGGAAAAGTGGGAATGTGGAATTATCCACGTGTAGTCATGTAACGTGCAACACCTAAATGACTAAGGTGTATACATATTTGGTGGCATCTTTTGGGAGTAGAGTGTGTTAGGTGTAATGAATAGGGAGGGGGGACCCATGTTCCATTAAAATATACCTCCTTTGAGACTTATCTTTTATTAGAGATGTCTTTTATGTTAAGATTGATAGGTAGCACTCTTTTCATTAGCTGGGTATTCTGGTATAGCAACGTAGGTGGGAAACAATAAGCACATATGTTTGTATCTATTTTTATATACAATCTGCCATAGGAAAATTCCTATGCGCAGGAAATATGTGTAGAACAATATAAACGTTATTCCACGTCGGTTTCTCCAGGATCATAGCAAATCGAAAATTTCTTCGAGGTGAAGTAAGGTGAAAGAAGAGTAGTTTCGGGCATATAAGGTAAGAACTATTCTCTCCTAGATATATTTTTAAATTCATTCAAGTCACACTTAAATTGTGAGATGAGAACTACGGAATTAATAATGGAAATCAGATAAGTTGATGTTGTTGTTGCTACTGCCGATCTGGTTGTTGTTATAATTATTTGTTGGTGTTGTAATTTCGGGCTAAGGATATAAACAGAGGAAATGCTGCCTGAAGTTCGGCAAAATTCGTAAAGGATTTAATTTTGAGGCTTGAGATATGCATATGACGACAAGCCTAATAATAGTATGAATGGTTCTGTATGTAGATTATGAGACTATGAATGATCTTACATAGATTGCAAGACAAGAAGTAAGTTGGAAAGTGAAAAGTAAGCTTCCAGGTATGTAAGAAAACCTTTCTTCGTTTGACATGATCCTTGTTGTTATTCATTCTCTATGTACTTCTTATGATTCCATTCTTAGACGAGTAAGGTCTAAATTTTTCTTGTGATGGCTTATTGATACTATACTCCTATTCTGTCCCGAAGGGAACACCCATAAGGTGCCAAGTTGAGTTGTGTATATGGTTTTACTAATGATTTCGAGGAAATGAGTTTTATACTAAAGGAAACATAAAGTTTGATTTTCAAAACCACTCCAAAGGGGGTGCGAGATTTTACTACTTCATTTCATTTACTATTTATGTTTACATTCCATAGTATCATCCCTTTGTATTTGTCACACCCTGATCTTATTAGGGTGTGATGGACACCCGACCCCGCATACAGAGCCGAGCGAACTCGCAGATTCGGATTTCATACATACTTCTTTCAAACTTTCAGATCAAATCCCATGAAACATATCATAGGCCTTTCAAACAGAAACGGAGAACAGACATCGTCTTAGCGGCCATGTGTTTCAAACATATCAAACATATCAAACATATCATACCGAACCCATAAGCAGGCGGAATGTACGTCGCCTGAACATGCATACATATACGAACAGATAGGCTATTTGGGCCACACATACAAACAGGGCCGCTTAGACACAGAATTCAGACCAGACCCACAGAATCTGTAGACATATGAGATCAGTCACGAACTGACACTTTGTACCCACGACACTGTCTGCAAAGTCTCTAACACAAATCAGAAAGCACAACATGAGAATGCTCAGACTCGACAACACTCCGATGGGAGGTGGAGCTCGCCCATCCCGCTGAAACCTCCTAGCCAAATCTTCTTATCATCTGGGTGTACCTGCGTGGCATGAAACGCAGCCCCCGAAGAAGAGGGGTCAGTACAGAATATGTACTGAGTATGCAAGGCAAGAAATACAGTAAGCAGAATCATAATCAGAATCAAAAGTGCAGTAGTGTAACAGACGGAATCATAATCAAACTCAGATGCTCAAATATACAGAACGTAACAAACGGAATCATAGTCAGGCTCAGATACTCAGATATACAGATCATATGTACGATATACCAAATGGTAGATACAACTTACTGGAATACAGACCATGCATGCCAAGAACGGTATCCAGTACCTTGCAGGACCCGGGGAAAACGTGGCGCCGCCCTGCCCTCGGCGCCACACACATCTAACTCCAGAAGTATTGCTCCTGTCTCCAACACACACATCATAATATCATAATAACATATCATAAGTGGTTCGGCGAACCATAACACATCTAACTCCAAAAACACATCTAACTCCGGAATTCATATGCGGTACCCGGCCTCGAGCCAGGGACTCGGGAACCGCGCGCACGACATGAACCGGCCCGGGACTCGGCGAAGGAAGTCATAACATATGCACGAGCAGAGTAGTGAAAAACCGAATGCACATAATTCAGACTCAATAGATTAATCAAACATGTTTTCAGAATATCAATAACAGATTACTTATTACAGAATAATTTATGTCAAATTACTTTTTTTTATCAGAATATTTCTATCAAAGTACTTATATCGCTTTTACTCAATCAGAATACATATTTCAAGTTACTTGCATCAGATTACTTACAACAGATTACTTAGGTCCGAATACATATATCAAAAGGATTATGACAGAATGCTTGTCTTAACATACTTATGTCAGAATACTTACTTTAGAGTACTTATAACAGAATACTCAGATCGGATTACATACTTGTATCAGGATTTCCCATATCGGAACGCTTATCCCAAATACTTACGTCAGAACGTTTGTGTCGGAATGATTAGTCCAGAATACTGATATCAGAACACTTAAATCATGATTCGCTTATCAGAACTATTTGATACTTAAATTAGGGAGGACATACAGATCACAAACAGACTCAGAATTACAGAATTGAATAACCTCGAGATACATGTCATATCATATCTTACGTCGCTCTAGGGCATGCCAAAAGAAAGAAAGGTAAGCCTCACATACCTGTGCGACGACCAACTAGTTGCGCTTACGCATCCAACTTGTTTCCCTACATGCAAGAGAGTTCATCCATTCATTAGTTCCATTATCATATACATACTTCAACCCTTCAAACATGTTCACTTATTTTCTGCCTGAATTTCGGCAGCATTTCCCCTGTAATTGTACCAACCCCGAGAATATGGCTCGGCCCAATTCAACAACAACCCAAGAAGCAACCAAGCTATAGCATCAATAATCAATTCAACATCATAATTTCATATTTAATTCCACTACTTACATTCAAACCAACATCAACGTTCATACATTCCATATCTAATCCGAACCCATTCAAAACGATATTCAAAACCCTTTAAACAGTTCACACAATATTTCGAACAACCCAACCGACACTCCAACTTACCCGAACTCGTCCCCAAACCCGAGAACAACACTAAACACATTCTTTCCTTCCAAATTCACACATTATGTCACAATACATACATTTACAACTTCATTTCATAAATTCAAGAAACCATATCAAGACTACATTATGGTCATATTAGCCTCCAAATCAGCCCACACAATTATAATCTTAACTTGGATCATTAAAACTTCATTTTCCACCCTAGAACTCACAACGACGACAACCAAAATACTAAACAACATTAGCTCATTCATTACACACCAATTAGCCCTTAGTCACGGCCCAACATCTACACACATAATCTCATGGATTTCATTTATTTTCAACACATTACAACAACACATAAGCATGCTAAATTCACTTAATTCTCCCCTCCTACACAACAACACACACACGGCCAACACATGCACACACACGACTACAACACAACATTTATATAGTTTCATATATTCCATCATTTCCTTCACCCTACAACATATACAAATCACCCATAACACAAACAACAATCACAATACTAGGTAAAACAATTGAATCATTGTCCTTGTAAGCCACCCATGCACACGGCCACACATCAATACACACATATATTTCATAATTTTCATTCATTTCCACATATCACAACATACATAAATCTTTCATAACTCATGAGAATGGGAATGAAACCTTACCCTTTTTCTTCACTTCTCCACTTGGTTAAGACTTGTGAATCATCCATATAAGTGTTCTACTTGCTTCAACAATTCCACCATGTTAAAGAGCACCTTCCACTTAGCAAGAAAACCAAGAGAAAATAATTTTCCAAGATCAAAATGGAGGGGCTGGTTTCGGCCAGCCCCTAGCCGAACCCTCTCCCTATTTTTTTTTTTTTTTTTTGTGTTTTGTTCTTCTACTCTCTTGTCTTGAATTAGAAGAGGAATCATATATATATATATACATATAATTCAAGCATGTGAGGGGCACATGCCCCTCTCTAGAGAATTCCTTTATTTTCTTGAAATTTTTCTATAATTAAAAGATGATCAAAGTCTTGCCATGTGCACTTTGGCCCCTATGTTCTCCATCACATGGCCAATGTGACCCTTTTGAACCTTCATGAATTTTTTGTGAAATTTCCGTTTCGCCCCTCGACTTTTCTCAATATGACCATTTTACCCCTAACCTTCCACATTGTTTCCATTGGTCGTTTCGCAAATTTCTCTTCTTTCCCTTAGCCTCTCACAATATTTTTGTCATGACCCGAACTAGGGCCATGACAAGCGATCGAGCTTACCCTGCCCGATATCCCAACTTACGTCACTTGATCCACAATATGGCCTTTTTTTTTTAAAGTTATAGACACGATACCAAAGTCAACACGTTACTCAAAGCGTCTGAAGGCGGGTTACATACGTATATACATACATACGCCTGACATGGGCCAGGCGAGCCAAAGAGGCTTACACCAGTTCTGTACAACAAAGTAACGACCGACAAAACCAAACAGTACGCATGACACCCATGCTGTTCGCAGACTTCTAAAGAGTATGGCTTACAAGACGTATATACAAAATTATACCAAAATGGGGACAGCTTCCGGAACAAGTGGAACTGCCTGCCTCCAAGTGCTGACTGCCCCTAGATAGCTGGATCACCGGGTCGCGTTCCTGGACCTGCGCGGCATGAAACGCAGCCCCCGAAGAAAGGGGGTCAGTACGAAATATGTACCGAGTATGTAAAGCGATAATAAATCATAGCTATCACATAGTTTAGGGAAGAAGAGGTCGTGGCCAATCCGATACCTGCAGTCTTCGCTGGTAGAAGCAGAAATGCGTACATAAAGTCTCAACCAGTCCTTAAGTAATTAACACAATCCATCCAACATATTCAAATCAGCAATGTAGTCCAACACTTTCTTTCAAGCAAATAATACGACGTACGTCCGTGCCGCTTCCGGCTCAATATTAATAATAGCCCCATCGGGCAGCCGCGTCCGGCTCAATAATATAATAGCCCCATCGGGCAGCCGCTTCTGGCATAATAGTATAATAATAGCCCCATCGGACAACCGCCTCCGGTATAATAATATAATAATAGCCCCATCGGGCAGCCGCTTCCGGCATAATAATATGTCACGACCCATCCCCGTGGGCCGTGACTGGTGCCCGACTTGGGCACCCCCTGCACTCATTTACCAAATCCAGCATACAAATGGCCTGTATATAAATAAATACCAGACGAGGCTCCACACGGGTGCCTACAACCATATACGCTGCGTAGGAGCCGGCAAGGCTTTCAGATTATACATAACGTATCAACACATATATACATGCAACCGATAGGGTCGCCACGGCGGATGAGCCGCCCAGACCCAATTCACACGACACATCCAGACAAAACTATACAGTACCCACGTCTATGTCTACAGACCTCTACTACAGTACGACAGAATCATATGGCGGGACAGTTCCCCGCCGTACCCTGAACAACATAAACATGTACATCAGAAGAGTATGTACCAAAACGTCGGCTCCGGAACAAAGGGAGCACCTCAAACCGCAAGATGGAATCCTATGCCGGTGAGTCACCAAAATGTGGATTTGTACCTGCGGGCATGAAACGCAGCCCCCCGAAGAGAGGGGGTCAGTACGAAATATGTACTGAGTATGTAAAGCATACAACACAGAAAGCGAAGTCATAACCGAAATGGGATATATAGAAAGTGAGCACAATAGCCAGGATACTAAGAAGTGGCATCCGGCGTACAACCAGGCACAAGAAGTATCGGAAAATCAACAGGGCAATCGGGATGCCAAAATGCTTGCTTTCTTTTGGAAAACATCTTTGTTTCACACACATAGAAGAATCAACGCACAATTCCCGTGGCCATAAGTCCAGCGGTCGCTATCACACGAACCGCGAACAGGCATCCAGCGGTCACAATTACACATACCACGGTCGAGTGTCCAGCGGTCACAATCATACATACCGCGGTCGAGTATCCAGCGGTCACTATTACAAATTTGACATACCGCGGTCAAGGGTCCAGCGGTCTATATCAGGCATAATCACAAGTGCGGCAGACGCGGTCAAGGGTCCAGCAGTCAATGCCACACGTCCGGCATGACTCGGTCAAGGGTCCAGCAGTCAATGTCGGACACGCCGCGGTCGAGGGTCCAGCGGCCAATATTACATATGCGCATATTCACATAACCGGCCCGGGTCTCGGCAAAATAGAAAATAACCATACAAAATGCCAAATTTTCACTTTCCACACGTAAATCACACATGTTAGGATCATGCATCACACAGGACTCAGGTATACCAAAATCGTATATCGGAAAATACAGAAAATAAGTAGTTTGTCCAAAATCTCAGGGTAAGATTTTTAAAACGCTTTAGATGTCAAAAACATTTTTTATAATGCTCATAAAGGTGGTCATAACACCTATCATATGGTAAACAGTATAATAACCAGGAGTTACCTGCGAACTCCGGACAAGAGTACATTAGCTAAAGCCGTACAGCCCATATCAGGGTTTCTGTCCCCGCAATTGGTTCAATAACCGTTAAAATCCGTCTCAGGATAGGTAAAATATCTCCCGTTTGGAAGTCGGAACAATAATCATAAGTTCCCTTGACTTACCGTACGGGAATAGGACAAACGGAACAATAAGAGAGGCATCGGGGATAGAACTTCACTAACTGAATCTTTTATAGAAGTGTTTGTCTATTTAATTTTTCAAATACACAAAGAAGAGATATTTTTCAAGTACACAAGGAAAGTTTGTTAAAAGCCTACAACCTACAAGTTATGTGAGAGAAAAACAAAGGAAGAGTCCTATACCTTAAACAAAGACTCATGTAATCACCTATGAATGAATGATGCAAATGACAACTTTACAAAATAATGCTACTTTCTTGTGTTATGATTTACCTTTGCAAATACATTATATTATATGGTTCAAATAAGACAAAAATATTTTTTTTAAAATTAGTTGATTTAAAAGTCTTAATCTGTTGAAAAATAAATAAATATTTTCTACAAGTTTTGAACTTTGAAGCCCATTCTTTTTAGTTTTGTAACCATGTCTAATTATAAAATAAACTTTGTTTTTTGAAGAATAACTAAATGTCTCCTTCACAATAAATAAATATTATCCACAAGTTTTGAACTTTGAACTCTAGTTTTGTAACCATATCTAATTATCAAATAGACCATGTCATTCCATATACATGAAAAATAATAGATATTTATGAAAATTGTAATCGATACGTACAAATTTCTTTTTGCAAACAATTCTCTATTTTCTTTATAGGTGTGGTTCCAACAAAAAAAAAGTATTAACTTGAACATATTAGATATTAAAATAGACAATAAAAAACTTAACAACATAAATAGAAATAATATGAATGAAAAATAAATTTCAGAATAGAAGCATATCTTTAATTCCAAGCTTAATCAACATGAAGTCTCAATCACATACTCGAATCTTCTTTCGTCTGTATAAAAATATATGAAGAATCAATTGAGAAACAGTACCCTCTTCCAAAGCCTCTATTGGTACCCATGTGACCAACATCCCCTACCATGTTAACAATTGAAAATCTCTAAATTATAGTTGATGATTTGAAAATAATAGGATCAAATATCTCATTCTTGACCTTCTCAAAATATTGGCAAGAAATAAATAACAAATAATAATACTCTGAAGGAAAAAACCATGGACAATTAATACTTACTGAAGCTATCAATTATCTAACCATGACCATGCTGTGAAGATAAAGGTTCTTTTTGGGTTGACCAAATTGTTCCCTGAAACAACAAAATCTAGGAATAAAACACCAAAAACTAATAAAAATACTACAAATAAAAAATATTTATGAGACTCTCTAAACCATATAAGGAACAAAAAAAAAGTATATACCTGAAAATAATCTGCAAATACATATATATATATATATATATATATAACATAGAGCTAACAAATTGGTATACTAAATATATGAATGTTTATGTATCACACAACATAAGAAGCTTGACATTCAAGACAAAGAAAGATGGCAGTGGGAGTGAAATTGAGAAGAATGAACAGAAAATTGTTAATGTGCCTATATAGAGGCATGGCCGACTCAAAGTAGTCTTGTGCATTTAGAATTTTTATGGCTTTAGAATTCAAGAATTACTATTTTACTTTTACAAAAAAAAAAAGTTTTACAGGTTTAAATAAGGAAATATTGCATAAGCAAGAATTTTTTAGATTTGTAATTAATGATTGGTTGTAATTTAATTCTAGGAGTGAAATTACGTGGCAACTTATTAAAGTTTGTCCTTAATATTCTTGCTATTATTGTAATGTTTTATAATTTGTATCATCTAAAGTTTAGACAACTTGTTAGAGTTAGCAATTAATGTCTAGTGTAAATTATTTTCTGATTTTGTATAATTTCAGTTTTTAATTGTTAGACTAGTTTTATGGAGTTCTACGTGGAAAGGAAAGCATTCATAGTAGTCCTAATTAATAGTATCTATTGATTTCAAAGTGTTAAATATTAGGGTTTCTACCTATGTAAAATAATGAATGATTTAATAAGACGTTTTTTTTTAAATTATTTAATAGGTAAGTTTTAATTGATTTTAAAGTGTTAAATATTAGGGTTTCTACTTAATTAGTAAATGACTATTTTGTCTATTGCGAAATCTTTTAATGAAAGGCAAAAAGTTCAATCAATATTTTTAAGGGCCTTCACACTTTTAATATAGTATATATATATATATATGTATAAAAACAGTGCCAACTTATGTATGTTTATTAGCAATATAATATATATATATTATTACACATAGATATACTATAATCCAAAATGTTGGGCCTATGCATAGCACGGGCATACGCCGTCTAGTATATATATAGATTGAAAGGACAAGGCAGTAGATTCCCTGTTCTAGTTTGGTTGTCCACTTTAACTGTAGTATATTTTTATTATAAGTAAAAAAAATGTATGAATTATTTAATACTTGTTGGACGCGTGAAAGTCATGTTTAAGTTTAAGTTACAGAAAAATAGACTAGAGAAAAAAAATGGACTGAAAAGTATGAAAGTGGATAACATAAAACTTTTTTATTAGTTTTCAAAATTTATTAATGATTCCATTTAACTATGGTCAATGAGACGACAAAAAGGAAGATTTGCGTGAAAGCCTTATGGAACCAATTGAAAATAAGTTCGGAAGGAGTGGACTTTATTGAACTCACAAATCAAGCTTGATTCAGATTAGTTAATAATTAATTGTTCGCAATAATAGATAGCGTTTATTTAGTGTCGGACCTAGTGATCGAATAAATAACTTCTTCTCCCCACTTCAGTCACTGCTTTGACATTTATCTCTGTTGTCTAGTTAGCATGACGTAAAAGTATGTACGTTTGCTTTCATACGTAATATTGTACTCCCTCCTATTTAAAATAAATGTTTACTTAGTTTTTAGCATATCTCTTTAAAAAACACTACCTTAAAAAAAATAGCTATTTTAACTAAATTATTCTTAATTAAAATTTGCATATTATAATTAACTTGACACATTAGAATTTGACCACTTAGCACTTAATAAGGGCAAAAAATAAAGTTTTTTCCTTCTTAATTATATAAGTGGACACTTATTTTGAACTAAAATAAAAAAGACTAAGTGAACACTTATTTTGAAACAAAATAAAAAGGCTAAACGGATACTTATTAATGAATCGGAAGGAGTACTGTTTTATTTTCTCTTTTGAATTCCATATTTAATATGGTGGATTATATAGTTGTAGGATTAAAGATGGGAGAGCTCATAAGCTCAGTATGAGCAGAAAAGTTTTACTACAATTTTTGGTCATCCTAATGCATCAAAATGATTTAAAAAAGGAACTAGAAGCGAATAAAGTTCTTTGCCATATTCTAATTGGCTTATTCAAACACGGCCTTATTCGAATGCTATTGAAAGATTATCTCCGTTCAAGGATTTAAGAAAAAATAGGTCTAACATATGGGATTAAGGGATGCTTCATATTGGTCAATCTTTAATTTCACAATAAAAAATTAGAATCACACCTTCGTATCTCACAACTTTCTATTTCCTTCCTGGCCCTCATGATCATTGATGATTTAATAATAATAAAAAAAAATAGAAAACTGAAAAGAAAAAAAAATGTTATTTGGATACGTGAATTGATTTATTATGGATAAAAATAAGTAAATAACAATTGACAGTGAAATCAACTAAATATAAAGCAAGAATATAACAAGGTAAGCCTGGGCCGTTTGAGTTTTGGAGGAGATCCTTTGTAGAATTTTCCTCCGGTGGAACACTTGGCCTTGTAGAACTTGTGTTAATTACTTGGACCAAAAAGAATAGTAAAAGAACGTTTTTGTGTATAACTAGAATTAAAGCATGCAACTGTATGTAGGATATATGTTTTTCAGATGATCATTACACTGAGCTCGAAGCTCCTTTAATAGTTGATAAATGTCAGCTATGTTGTATATCTAGCCTAATAATGGGCAATGATAACCAATAAATAATGCTAAATGTCCCATGTCAATTGCTCCATAACTCTTGGTCTGGTGCACATATGAAATTCTTCTTTCCGGATAAATTAAACCAAACTCCAATTCATCTCCGTTTTGCCACACGTCCTTCTTTCTTCATGCCACGTATCAAGCTATATTTCAATGTATATAGAAGCATCTCAACTTTTAATTATATACTATGAGATAGTTTTTGCAAAACAGATTTTTCTTCTCCTTGGAGGCCGCTAGATGTACATAGTTGGGTAGTCTTCAAGCAATTGGCTCATCATATCATCGTCAGAAGTACTAGTGATGGCTAATGGAAAATTAGGGAACGAATAAGAAGATGTTGCAGGCTCAAGCATGAATTGGCTACTCTTCTCTTCTTCATTGTTAGCACTCATCTTGTTGGCTATAGAGTTTTGCACATAAAGGCCTTGATCTTCTTTTGTACCCAACATTGTTGAAATGGTATTGGGAATATCACGAGGTTGTGGGAGTTCATCGCCAATTTGGCTAGAGATGAGACCATCTTGATGATGAGAGGGATTAAAGGTGAATTGATTGAAATTTGATGTTTGGTTAAATATTGGATTGGAAGGATCATTATGATGCATTGTTGAACTTGGGTTGCTCGTAATTGCTTTAATACACAAATCATTATTCATCGATTCTAAACATGACTTATTGTTTGGACTTTGCTTGATGAATCCCTTGCATACAACCCATTCTTGATATTCCTGTGAAATTAAATTCCAAATTAGTTACTTCCTGTGAAATCGAATTAAAAATCAGTTAAAGCCAAAGAATTCCAAGCTGGTTAGTATCTACTAAAAAGAAGTACGGTCAAACAGTAAATAAGGAATAATAAACTTTTGGTTCTCAACTTCATTTTGCAAATTTGTTACGTACGTACGTCAATTATTATGCAGACTTTTACGACTTCATGCGTGTCGAAAAAAGGAATATCTGTACTAGTCTAAGACCCCGACTTTGTGCGGCCCCAATAACAGTGAACAATTTTAAAATACATGCTCATAATTTACATAGTTGTTTAGAAATTGAAAAAAAAATGGAGACTCTCATATAATGATACGTATTATGTGAAGTTTTGGGATTCTTATATAATCTATAATATAATAATTTGGATTATAGAGCCAAAAAAATGACAAAACAAAAAGGACAAACGAAAAAAAATCGAATCTCACTCATTTTCAGGTAAGATTTACTTAGCAAGCAAGAAGTATTGTTTTAAAAAGGGACTTCTTCTTCTTCTTAATTTCCTAGGGTCAAAAGAAGCAAATCAAGGTAAAAAGAATGAAAGACGGACATTAAGCAATACCTTTTGCATAAATAGTACTACTACTAATTATAATAATCCATTAATTAAAAAATAATACTGGGAACTAATTAACCTGAGTCTGATCAGGAGGTCCATGTTGGGAGGTTAGGAGACGATATTCATAAGTAGTCCAATTAGTTCTGGTTCCTTTAGGAGCTCGTCCTTTATAGAAAACAAGGCTCCTCTTTGTACCAATTATCTCCCCATTCTTTGAAAACACTGCCTTATCTGATCCTGATACCTTCCAGTATCCAGCTTGTGTGGTTCTATCTATTTTTGTTCCTGTCGCATATTTCCTGTTGTTACGCCCGAAATAATACCACTCGTCTTGTTCTTCATATCCCGGTACTTTAGCTGTAACAAAAAAGGCTACTAAGATCATCTAAGTGTTTAAATATTGCTCCCTCCGTTTCAATTTATGTGAACCCATTTGACTGGGCATGACATTTAAGAAAGAGTGAAGACTTTTGAAACTTGTGGTTCAAAATAAGTCTTGAATATTTGTGTGGTTGTAAATCATTTCATAAAGTGAATTTGTTTCCAAATTAGGAAAGAGGTCATTCATTTTGGCACGGACTAAAAAGGAAATAGGTTCACATAAATTGAAACAGAGGGAGTATATATATTCAAGCACTGGTCTTTAATTACCCTTCAAAGGCACTGGTCTTTAATTTTTGCCCCTCAAATTGGTGGTCTTTAATTTTTATCCTTCGCCTAATGTCACAAGGTTTAGGGTTCGAACTCCGGCTCAATCAACAACAAAAAAAAAACGCAAGGCAGAGTTTCGTAGCAAAGTTAGGTCTGCCTTGCTAAACTCCTTTTTTTGGGGGGGTTCGAACCCAGAACTACAGAATATTAGGCGAAGGTCAAAAATTAAAGACCAGTGCCTTTGAAGGGAAATCCGCACAAAAAAATGTCAAAAATATTCAAAGAAGGAATGTTACCTTTGATGTCCCAGGGCTCCATACGAAGATCAATATCAGGGATGACATCGCCATGATACTCGGAATTAACCTTGTTCTTGAGGTAAAATCCAACAAGTTGTTCTTCTTTAGGATTAAATGTAAAACCTGGAAGAAGCTGGGGAATCTCCTGATTCTCCATGTTGATCTTGCAAATACTGTATATAATTGTATAAATTCAAAAAGAGTCAGAAAATGTTGGAAAAAGGGAAGAAGAAAATTAAGAGAAGACAAGAAAAAATTATCAACCCTTTTAGACAATTCTTGTCTTTTCACCCAACAATAAGATAAGGAAATTTGTCAAGTGAAAAAAAAAAATGAAGCGGTAGTTATAGACATACAACAAAAAGAGAAAAAAAAATCTGTTTCACACACAATGACCGCGACAACAACAACAATAATATACCCAGTGTAATCTCTATAACCATTTTCACTTCATGGCGAATAAATTATTAAATGATCAAATCCCTTTTCTCAGCTAATCGACTGAGCTCATTGCAATGGAAACAACAGCAACACGAACACACCCTAAATGAGCTCATTGCAATGAAAAAAACAGCAACATCAACACACCCTAAATTAGCTCATTGCAATGGAAACAACAGCAACACTAACACACCCCAAAAGAGCTCATTGCAATGGGAACAAAAACACACCCTAGATGAGCTCATTGCAATATCGACAACAACATACCCTAAATAAGCTCATTGGAATGGAAACAACAGCTAGCGAAACCCACAAAACTGATATATTAAGTATAAATATTGGAGACTAAGAAGCGTCATACTAACCAGAAAAATGGAACCCGTCACCGCCTTCTGAGCTGAGAGAGTGAGAGACACCAAGGTAAAAGTAGAAGGCAGTGGCTTTGTGTGAAATTCAGACTGTGTTATGAGCTGAGTAACACAGAGAGATAGATAGATAGAGAGAGAGAGAGAAAAGGAAGAGTGCGATCCAAATTGAGAAAAAGGCTAAATTTATAGCAAGTCAACATGAAGAAAAAAAAAACACATGAAAGAAAAAGAAAAGGTTGTATGTATGTTTGTATGGTTATTTCAAGAAAGTTAAAAGAACAAAAGATTATACTAAAAATTGATCACTTTGGTAGTAAATTGATCGATTCAATCGTCTAAACACTTCAACCCCGGGGAAAAGAAAGAAAAAGACAAAACCTGCTTTATTAGCTTGCCCTAGGGCCACGTTACGTTGCTATAATCGATCATTTTTATGTGCGGACTCCATGCACTTCAAAATGCACTGTCTTTAATTTTTGCCCCTCAAATTGCTGGTCTTTAATATTTTCCCTTCGCCTATAGCTCTTAGGTTTCGAGTTCGAACTCCCGGTCGATCAAAAATTTTAAAAAAAATCGCTAGGTAGAACTGAATTCGCAAGACAGAGTTTTGCTTGTGAAACTCTTCCTTAAGGCTGAATTTTGCCTTCAAAATTCTATCTTAAGGTAGAATTTTAAGGCAAAATTCTGCCTGAAGGTAAAATTCTGCCTTAAGACAGTTTTGAAGGCAAAATAAGGTAGAGTTTTGCACAAAAGGCAGAGTTTTGCAGGCAACTCTACCCGATCAGGCATAATTTGCCTGTAAACTCTGCCTTAAGGTAAAGTTTTGCAGGCAAACTATGCCCCTTAGGGCAGATTTTGAAAGTGGAAAATAAAGCTAAAATTCTACAAGATGCTCACCACCCTTAAAAAACGATGGAAAATAATGCTAAAGTTCTACAAGATCATCGATCAGCACCAAGATCCTCAGCGCGAAAGAAGGAAAAAGAAAAACACCTGCTTTATTCCCAGCTACCCCACTTTCAATACAAAATTTTGATGTGAGTTTTACATCATTTTGCTAAAGTGGTCTTAATTACTTATTTTTATTGTTAGAATTTTTAAAAGTATCACGGTTTATACTTTATAGGAGCAGATGAGTTCCGTTGATGATGTCATATATATTTAAAGCTCGAAGCCCCTTAGTAAAATATTGCTCGCCTTTCGAGCTAAATATTTAGAAGGACAGTGATAATTATTGAGTTCAGATGCATATGTGATTAGCAAGGTATGAATGGAATAACAGTACGAGTTTTAGCACTCTCGCAAAATGAGTAAAATATGGGTACAGAATTTTCAATTGTTGGTAAACTATCAGACACAAAACTTGTCATAATTAACATGAAATATATATGCATGCACATATATAAGTGCTCATGTAAAGTTGAACGATCATTTCTTCAATCAAATACTCCTATGACAATTTTGTATAATGAAGCAAGTAGTAGGACAAACTGAAGGAAGAACTATTTGAGTTGATCAAACCCCAAAACATGATCGTTAACATATACCATTTTGAAACTTGTAATTTTTTATATTATAACGAACGCACATCTTTTGAATATTAGTTTGTTATGTTTACATGCTTGTTCTCATTAATACGAGGGACACACGCAATGACTCCCAGCTACGTTAAAAAAATCTCATTAGCTTGCCCTAGGGCCGCGTTACGTTGCTATAATCAACCGTAATACAATGACTCCCAGCTACCCTCCTTTCTACCTTCCCCCCTCACACCCTTCCTTAATTATCTCATTAATTCTCGTCCAATTTGAGATTCCTTGCGTGTGATTTTTTATTTGAATTTTTATTTTGTAGGTTTTACAAAATTGAATTCTCAAAGCAGACTAGATCAGACAAATAGATCACTAAGCAATTATCCCTACCCCAATTCTCTGGCAAGGTCATCAACCTCTTCATGTGTTAGTCTGTTGTTACAACTTTTTTCAAGAAATTCAGTTGGTTTAGAATTTAAGGGAAGACGTTTATGTGTGTTTTTCTTTATTTATTAGTCTCTATGAATATGCCTCGCACGTTATCTCCTATCAATCATAAAAATATTAGGTAATGTTATTTGAAATTACATATTATTTACTTTATAAGGTATACAAATATTGTTTGATCGTACTCACTTGATACTTCCATTGAAATATTCTTTTTGGTATATACCCTTTATGTTTTAGAATTGTGTACTTGTGTTGTTAATGTCAAAAAAGGTGAGGATTACTTCGTAAATGAAAAGTCAAAGATATTTGCAATGATAGCTGATTTATAAACCGCCAAAGTATTGCACTTAAATTGAAAGTGACATATTCGAAATTGAATTCAAAGTCCTAAACGTTATATGCTTTTATCCAACTTGGGAATTCTCTACTTCAAGAAATAACTTAAGTTCTAAATGATATAAAATTCAGTAGTATTGTAAGTTATTTTTGTCAATCTAACATTTCGCATTGATTCAATAAAAAAAGATAGGGTGTGTCAAGAGTAACTTAACGTGAGGCTTTGCAAGCCGATGGCTGTAGTATTTCCATTTGCATTTGTAACGTGTATATATTATGGGCACAACCCAAAAAAAAATAAAAAATTGAAGTTTACATTAGAATCTAATTTTATTTTCAAAGCTTAACAGATTGGAAAAATATGAATTGAAGTTGTAGCATGCACTAATTAAATAGAACGAAAGTTTTAAATTGTACGTATATCATATTCACCTTTAGTTTGTATTCGTCCAAGTAATTCCCGATCTGCTTCATTTCTTATGTGCAATTTAATTTCAGATCCACGACCAAAATTTCATCCTGATTAGCGTGCGTTCCAACATTTATCTAATTATGGTAATTCACAAGCAAGTATTATATATGCAATAGCTTTCGTCCTTGCGTGAAAATTATGTTTTAGTCTTTCCATTAAGATAGTTCAAATTCCACCAGTGCATTAGTTCAAATTCCCAGTGCATAGCTCTACTATGATTGGATAGGCTAAAGCAACCTGTAAAATTGATATTTTGGTTGCAATTAGGCTAGCAAAATGGTTAAAAAATAAGTAACTATCCAATCCGACCTATTAGATATCGCTTGTATAACCGACTTTTAAAAATGGATCAAATATGGATATTATCCACTAAAAAAAATGGAACCAAATGGATAATATGGATATTCATATTATTAATACCCATTGTTTTGCTTATTATTTTTCATGAATTCTTGCTTTCTGGGAGACTAAGCTTATTTTGGCTTTTACTTGTGTTCTCACCTGATAATTCCTGAAGTCATGGGTAATATATATGATATCCATACTAGCGAATTAGCCCGTGCTACGCGCGGTCGTTAAAGAAAATCAAAATATGGCTAAACAAAAATTGTTAAATTTTTTTTAATTGAAAAGATCAATCATCGATAAATTTGATCTTTTTCTTTGTTCTTCAACTAATACAATCTGTTGTTTTAACCATATTTTCAAGGTTGATACCAACAACAACAACATACCCAGTTAATTCCCACAATGTGGGGTCTGGGGAGGGTAAAGTGTACGCTGAGCTTACCCTTACCTCGAAGGTAGGGAGGCTATTTTTAAAAGACCTCCGGCTCAAGAGAAACATGACAAAAAAAGGTCAAATAAAGACAAGTTGATCAAAGCAGTATGAAAATGAAACTAACGAAAGCGGAAAAAAAATCATGATAAAGCAGTCTAAAAAGAAGGCAGTATCTACCACAGATAAATAAGATAATCGAAGTACAAGAAACAACATATAGTAGTAGGAATCAAAAGACTTTTCAAGGTTGATACCAAATAAGAAAATATCAACTCGACAAATTCAATATCAAACAAAATGACCCTCCTTAATTTTGACCCTCCCATCTCGTATGTCACGAGAATCATATGCCATTGGTGTGGCAAAACCGCGCCATTCGGTCTTCATTTTTTCTTCGGAAAAGGCTCATAAATACCCTCCTTCCACTTTTGGGTCTAAAAATACCCTTAAGGTTTGTTTTTGGCTCAAAAATATCCCTCAAACTAACAGATCAAGTTTGGCTCTGTTGAAAAGCCACGTGTCATTTTTTAATTGGCCCATATTTTTAATTTCAGAATAATTAAAACCCACCCGTTTTTTAAAACCCAAACCCACCCTGACCCGTTTCAATCTAAATTAAACATGGTACAATCTTTTCGGATATTTTAATACAAACATTCCCAAGAATTTTTGGCCGTAAATTGGTCCGAAATCAGTCTGTAATCATATATGTGCGACTGGGCTAAGCTTCGAGATGACACTAAATTTTCGGATATTTTAATACAAAAGAAAAATCTTTGTGATAAAATGGAGGATTTTGAGGAGTTATCAAATAGACGACTTTGAATATGGTGATTGACATTTGAAATGGATAATTAGTGGGGGAGTGACAGTAATACAGATGGTGTTAATGATGATGAATGAAGAAGAAAAAGAAGCAACAGTGACCAAGTGTGTACTGCAACTGATGGACAAATGTCAAATCTTTAAGCAAACTTGAATGGAGGATTTTGAAAAAATAAAAGCAGTATAAAGAAGAGGAAGAAGGAAATTAGATTGAATGGAGAAGAAGAGACTCAAAGTAGCAGCTTCAGAAGTGAAAACGGGTCAGGGTGGGGTTGGATTTTAAAAAAACTAGTGAGTTTTAATTATTCTATTTTTTTAAAGGGCCAATTAGAAAATGACACGTGGCTTTTTAATAGAGCCAAACTTGATCTGTTAGTTTGAGGAGTATTTTTGAGCCAAAAATAAATTTTAAAGGTATTTTTAGACCCAAAGGTGAAATGAGGGTATTTATGAGCCTTTTCCCATAGGTTAAGGGTATTTGTGAGCCTTTTCCCTTTTTTCTTGAGATATTTCTAGTAAATATTTTAAGTCAAAAATTTTGTTTCACACTTTTACAAATTTAATTGAGAAAAAGAAAAAAAAATAAAAAATTATCACATATTCTCATTACCTTACCTTTTTAAAATTTCCTTTTTCATTTTTTGTTATTTTTCATGACTATCTACCCTTCTTTTTCATATGTTTTTCCCTTATTGTTTTCCATCTTAATAATTTTTGCTCGTGTAATCCTACTCTTCTTTGTATTCATCCCACAATTTTTTTTTTTTTGTTCTCCCTTTTTCCAACTCTTTTTTTTTATGTTCTTACCTTTGCTTGTTCAATTACTCCGTAAAATCAGTAACTATTATTATCCTTCTTTGTAGGGATCTAGTAGCTCAGTTGGTTAGCTACCTGAACTTTCACCTTGTAGATGAAGGTTCGAATCCTCACGTTGTAATCCCCTCCCCCATTTCCCCTTCCCCTACCCTCTATGTAATAAAACAATTTTAAAAAAAATTATTATCCTTCTTTTAAACAATTAAGTCAAACTCGTCTTTCTTTTTTTACTAATTTAATGGAATGATTAAAAAATTTCATATCCTAATCATGATTTATGTGCTATGCTATATTAAACATTCATAACCAATCTTGGTTATAATTGATTATCTTCCGCTTCTGTCTTCTACATTTGGTTTATAAAAATCACATGTCGATAAAGTTCAACAATGTACTCCAATATTTTTTAAAAAAAAATCAATGTACTCCAATATTTATGAGGAATTATTCATTCTTGATGAGTATTTTTACGAATGATCTTGCTTTTGTAATTTTATACAAATTTTTAAATCTTCCTTGCGGACTGCAGTAATCTATGAAAATGTGATAAAGTTGAGGACTGCATTAATTTTACATATCAATAAACAACTTTCTTGCAAATTGAAATGTAGTTTGAAAATTACAAACTAATTTTACATTCTTATATTCCATCAATAGATTTGTAAGTCAATCCACATGATAGCGGAAAGATATATAGAGCATGTTTGGATGGGCTTATGCCTATAAGTTGTTTGCAGCTACAGCTTATAAGCTAAAAAAATAAGTTGGGGTAGTCTAACTTATTTTTTTGGGCTTATAAGCTGTTTTCAGCTTATAAGATGTTTTAGATAATCTAAGTCAAATGGGCTCAATTATTTTTTTGAGCTTATTTTAAGCACAAAATGACTTTAAGCCGGCCAGTCAAACACTCAAAAAAACTAAAAACAACTTATAAGTAACTTATAAGTCAATCCAAACGGGCTCATAGATACTTCCTTAAGCAGCACACACGTATACGTTGACTTCCTTACCCTGCTTCTTCTTTGGAAAATACTCTAGACTCAAAAAATGAACCTCACCAATGAAAAAAGAAACAGAAGAATAGGTAATTAAGCAAATAAAACCTTTAGAGAATGCTATAATTATGAGTTGAAAAGGAAAGAAGAACCACTTCATACATACAAATAATTTCTCTCAAAAGAATTTCGAACAGTGATAGTTAAAGCATTACCATCTCAATAGCCTACTATGTTTGTATGTCGGTCCGGCCTTAAGAGCAAACGAAAAAAACTGTTGCATGAAATGGAAAAAAAAAAAAAAAAAAGGGGGAAAATTGTTGACAAAAAGAATGCTAGAATAGTTAAAGAAGAAACTCGTAATTCTATAAATGAACAAACAGAAAATATCAAAAATGACATTGCAATTTGATCCGTATCTTGGGTAAGATCCTTTTCTATTGCTATACATGGCATGTCCTCTTAGGACAAGAAAAATTACAGAGTGTTAATCTTTCATCATCATCTGCAACAAAAGTCCTAATGAGATTAGGACAAGAGAAAATACAAGATTACAAAAAATCTACTAACTATAGACTACACATAGCATAAAAGAAAGCTACTCCAACAAAGTAGAAAAGTTTTATTATGTGTGAGGTATGTTATGTCATAGTTGTGTGAGGGTGTCAATTAATTGACAAGTGCACAGTGGGTCTTACATTTTTGCCCTTTTCACTAGTCACCTTTCCTTTTCTCTTCACCTACCACGCTATCACTACATCTTTCATTCGAAGCCCTGCACTCCACCCCACTCCACCCCCACCCCAAATAACTTACACCATCACCCCTTACTAATCTGTATTTGGTTAAACTTAACTGCATACTTTTTTTAAAAATTTGTTTACACAACCATCTAATTGGAGAAATTAAATAACGCGACAAGGCACGGTGAAAGAGTTAGCAATGTCCGTGAGATTAGAATTTCAGGAATATAGCTAATGTCATTTAGAACGGAGAAGGTTAATGATAAGAATAAAAATAAAATATTAAATTTTAATTGTTAAATATAAGTTATATCTAAACAAGAACCAATCCATCAAAGTAACCTTCCAATCAATCTGTTAACACAGTGCACTGAAATATCATTGTATGGTCAAACCTCTCTTTAATTGTCATTTGTTATAACAACATTTCATTATAACGGCTTGGTTTTCTCCGGAACTTATTTTTCATGTTATATTTTACTTTTATATAGCAGTACTCCACCTATACGAGCAGTAACATTCATTATAGCGCTACGCTCTTTGTAAAATTAACTATATATAACAATCATACTTAAATATTGTGTAATAATATTTTGTAAGAAATATATTATGCATAAAATAAAATATTGAAATATTAAAATATTTATGTTAAGCTCTTAAACTGCCTTCAAGGGAATACTATGAATTCCTTTTTGCTGAAAGTTTGGACAAAATTCTTCGTCAATTCAACCGCTATATTATCACTAAGGGACTAAAATTTACGAAACAATCTGCAATTGTAGAATTCTTACGTCAGACTTAACATATTTAAATTCTCAATTAATTTTAAATGCAAATGTTCCTTAGATTTTAATTATTTATCGGTATGGTACAACTAGTTAAAGATTTATTGGTAATTTCTTAGTCTTTTCAATTTTTAATTAATGAGATATGAAATTAATTGAGGTTTCACAATTAACAAGTATATTATTTCGTTTATAATAAGAATAATTATTTGAGTTTTTTTTATTTATAACAGCTAAATGAGAAGTAAATATCAAATGACAGTATACATGCATAACAATAGCTCACTGTAACAGCTATAAAAAGTTTGGACAAATGTTGTTATTATAACAAAGTTTGAGTACTTTTTTTTAAGCCATCACCATGGTTGTGATCCCATTGGTGTGGGGGGTTAGGATTTGACCCCTACCATGTCCATTAATCGCAAAAAATTACATATGTTAGAGGGGGACATGGACCAAACGTCTAACCAAAGTTGTATTACTAACTAGAGAATGAAGGATTAGCCAATACAATATCCCTCATTATACACTAATATACATTAACTTACAAAGAAGTTACTCTTCTCAAATCTTCTTCTCATGGTAGGGAATTGCCACTTATCTAGCTGAACTAAACCTTTCACCTCTTGAGGAAGATGTTGACAAGAGGACCAAAAAATTTCGTTTCTGCTCTTAGAGGCCATTTTAGCAACAAAAAAAAAAATCTGCTACCATATTTGCTTCCCTGAGACAGTGATCAATACTGATTGAACACATTCCAATTTGATTATTGATATCTTGAATAAGCCTCTTCAGGTTGAGATTATCTGTTGAGTTGTTATGTAACATATTAACAATAGCCAGGGAATCCATTTTTAATGTGAAGGAGTCGATTCCTTTTTGCAGACACCACTGCACAGCAAACTTGGCTGCAACTGCTTCTGTTTGCATACTGCTTCTGCACTGTACAGGCTTCGAAAATGCCATAACAAAGTTGCCATTATGATCTCTCATAATCCCTCCAATACCTGATTGTCCTTGGCAGAAACTTCCATCCACATTCACCTTATATTTTCCAATATCTGGTTTCTGCCAGATGACCTGTTGAATATTCACTTTGGGTTGAAGGCTTTCTATATATTGGCACATTTCTGGCCATTTTCTATTAATTGTAACAGCTGGATAAACATTCTTAAAAGCAGCCAAGCAGTTCCATATAATTTGGTATTCCATCTTGTTATGGTACATTTTCTTTTGGTCACCAAATTTACAAGCAGTCCATTGCTTCCAGAGTTCCCAACTTATAAACATTGGCATTACTTGTTTCACCATCTTGTGAATATTGTTGTTAGTTTTTATCCTCCACCAATTGTTGAAGATTCTTCTTATTTGTCCTGGTTGGTGTATGATTCCCATCGCAGCCCCAAAAAACTTCCATATATGCATAGCTACCTCTCCCTGCGTAAAAGTGTGTTGTAGTGAATCTGTCACCGGGTTTCTGCAGCATAAACAATTAGCATTAGTAGTTATACCAAATCAAACAATAGTTTCCCTGAAGGGAAGTTTTCCTTAACATAGTCTCCATGCTAGGAAAGATATTTTAAAAGGGGCAGCCTTATGCCAAACATTGTTCAAGAAATCATCTTTATGGTTGACACTTCTAGTCAAGTTCCAAGAAGTTTTATTGGAGTAGTGACCATCTTCAGAGATGTTCCAAGTAGCTTCATCCTCTTGAGCAAGTGGTCCAATTTGAATGTGCATAATACTCTGAACAATATGCATTGGAAGGATACATGAAAGAACTCTTTGATAACGTCCAAATCCACTCCTCAAAGAGAAGTGTACACGGTCGTCTGCAATATATTTTACCCAACTATGAGTCGGGGTCGATCCCACAGGGAACAATATGCTAGGCAATTAAGAAATTAAGGAACTTTCACCAACTAAGCTAAAGCCAAACGATAGATAATATTTTGGTTTTTTGGATAAGATTATAACTAATGCAAAAATATAAACTAACCTAGAAAGCGAGTAAAATGATCAATGGCCACAAGCATGGATAATAGGAGATTACACTCAAGTAACGATCCAACGTATTTTACGATTTTACAACTAAGAGCGGGTTTATGTTAATAGATAATGGTTTCTACAATCTCATTGAAAGTCTTCCAACCAAATCAATGAATTTCACTCTAAGCTTTTCCAAGCCTTAGAGTGTGATATCAAGCACAACCAATTGAATCTCAAGTAACTATCCTATTCCTAGCTCAAGTTATTAGATGGGTTTAATGACCCAAATTCTTGTTAATTAATCTTTCCCAACCTAGATTTCCTCTTCCGATCTCAATCAAAGTAAATGGGTGAGTCCTAGGGTTAGCTAATCCCTTTGGAAACATTCAAGAACGAGACTAATTAAAGAAACAATAACCCACTTCATTAGAAGTAAAAATCATTCAATACATAAGCAAAACAAGAGTTTCATTCAACACTTTAATCATAGAATATTTCCATAAACAAGATTCAAGTGAAGAAAATAAATACTACACACTTAGATATACAATACAAAGCAAGGAATTGAAGAAATGAATTAAAGGTTTCAGAAATACTCAATCAAATCTTCAAATCTTCAACCCCAAAGTGTGGTATAGAAACCTAGTCTCCAAAACTTGTAAAAAACTACCAAAGATATGTATTACAAACCCTAAAAGAGTATTTATATTATTCCAAAAACGGGAACAAAATCTGGACCATAATACCCTCTTGCACAACATGATGCACAACATGCTATTCGCATGTTCAACATGCTAATCACATGTTGTGCCAAAACCGTAGCATCTGGTGACAATTTCTCTGTCACCACATGCTGCACAACATGCTGCTCGCATATTGCACATGCTGCGCCATGTGCTACTCGCACATGGTGCCACTTTCTCTGGCAGCAGATGCTGCACCACATGCTGCTAGCATGTTCAACATGCTGCACCATGTGCTATTAGCATGTGGTGCCAGAAACGTTGATTTGTTCTATTTTTGCTCTATTTTGGTCCGTTTTGCTCCGTTATGCTCTCCGGGCATCTTTTCCTACAAAACAACATAAAAACACAAAAAGTAACAACAAAAGTGCTTAAAGAGTCATAAAAACTTAAGGAATTAGCATCGAATATCGCGTAATTTCACGACTCATCAACACCCCCAACTTAAAGTCTTTGCTTGTCCTCAAGCAAATCAAACCAAAAATCTCAATGAGGATCCACTTTAAGCACAAAAACATGACTTTGGTTGGTACCAACAATTAGGCTACAAGCATGTGAAGCTTCAACCAAATAACTCCCCCATTTCAAAATACAATTTCAAAAATGCAATAGAGATTTAAAACCATCAAGCAACAACACTCAAGCCTCAATAAGTGACTCAAAATCACAAGCTTACTAAATATGCTCAGTTGACTCAACTTTGGATTTTTCAACATCACCAATCTATCGTAATCCATATGCCCTCACAAGAAAGAAAGTCCCAAAATCACTATATTCACAATGACAACACAAGGGACAAATACACAAAGTCACTCACACTCAACAAAGAAATTCTAGTGCTAACAAATATCACACCATAAGCTTGCCCTTATTTTCAATCATCACTAACTCAAGAACATTCAGTTGGAGATCACATAGGGACTTTTTAAGCTTGTAATGTAGGCTTAGGGAAGGGTAGGATAAGTATGTGGGATACAAGTGACTACGCCCTCCTTGAGTACTACACGTACTTTTTGTCCACTTTCCTCTTCATTTCAAAACATCACTCCTTCCTTTGCATACTAGTTTTCCCAATTATTCAAAAAAAAAAAAAACCTCAAAGAGAAGTGTACACGGTCGTATGCAATATATTTTACCCAACTATGAGTCGGGGTCGATCCCACAGGGAACAATATGCTAGGCAATTAAGAAATTAAGGAACTTTCACCAACTAAGCTAAAGCCAAACGATAGATAATATTTTGGTTTTTTGGATAAGATTATAACTAATGCAAAAATATAAACTAACCTAGAAAGCGAGTAAAATGATCAATGGCCACAAGCATGGATAATAGGAGATTACACTCAAGTAACGATCCAACGTATTTTACGATTTTACAACTAAGAGCGGGTTTATGTTAATAGATAATGGTTTCTACAATCTCATTGAAAGTCTTCCAACCAAATCAATGAATTTCACTCTAAGCTTTTCCAAGCCTTAGAGTGTGATATCAAGCACAACCAATTGAATCTCAAGTAACTATCCTATTCCTAGCTCAAGTTATTAGATGGGTTTAATGACCCAAATTCTTGTTAATCAATCTTTCCCAACCTAGATTTCCTCTTCCGAGCTCAATCAAAGTAAATGGGTGAGTCCTAGGGTTAGCTAATCCCTTTGGAAACATTCAAGAATGAGATTAATTAAAGAAATAATAACCCACTTCATTGGGAGTAAAAATCATTCAATACATAAGCAAAACAAGAGTTTCATTCAACACTTTAATCATAGAATATTTCCATAAACAAGATTCAAGTGAAGAAAATAAATACTACACACTTAGATATACAATACAAAGCAGGGAATTGAAGAAATGAATTAAAGGTTTAAGAAATACTCAACCAAATCTTCAAATCTTCAACCCCAAAGTGTGGTATAGAAACCTAGTCTCCAAAACTTGTAAAAAACTGCCAAAGATATGTATTACAAACCGTAAAAAAGTATTTATATTATTCCAAAAACGGGAACAAAATCTGGACCATAATATCCTCTTGCACAACATGCTGCACAACATGCTATTCGCATGTTCAACTTGCTAATCGCATGTTGTGCCAAAACCGTAGCATCTGGTGACAATTTCTCTGTCACCACATGCTGCACAACATGCTGCTCGCATGTTGCACATGCTGCGCCATGTGCTACTCGCACATGGTGCCACTTTCTCTGGCAGCAGATGTTGCACCACATGCTGCTAGCATATTCAACATGCTGCACCATGTGCTATTAGCATGTGGTGCCAGAAACGTTGATTTGTTCTATTTTTGCTCTATTTTGGTTTGTTTTGCTCCGTTATGCTCTCCGGGCATCTTTTCCTACAAAACAACATAAAAACACAAAAAGTAACAACATAAAAACACAAAAAGTAACAACAAAAGTGCTTAAAGAGTCACAAAAACTTAAGGAATTAGCATCGATTATCGCGTAATTTCACGACTCATCACTCTTGCATCCCATTTCCTGTCCACCATGAAATCTTTAACTTTAAGATTAGATAAGAGTCCATCTAATTGCATATTAGGGATCATTGCCAAGGTACCATGATCTGTCTATATATCCCACCAGAAATTGCTATCACCACTGTTGATATGCTATTTGATGTTAACTTCAGCTTTGCTTCTTGCCCAACCAAACTTTTCCATTCTTGTGAGTTCCCAGGGATCCATTTTTTTTGTGCAATATGATTGTAGGAGCATACTTACTCTTCATGTAATCTGCCCATAGGTATAAGGAGCCTAATGGATATCTCTTCTTGTAGGAGCAATACTACTCTTTTAATTGCAAGATTGTCAGAGATATCCATTAGGCTCCTTATACCTATGCCACCTTCCTCCTTTGTACGACACAAATTAGACCGGGAGCTCCAATGGTGCTTCCTTCTCTCGATGGAATATCCCCAAAAGAATCTT